>NW_015655565.1:1497152-1504270 GCF_001515625.1 Sinocyclocheilus rhinocerous | reverse complement strand
TTTTTTTTTTTTTTTTTTTTTTTTTTTTTTTCTCTTTTACAAGTTCTGTGCCTGTGTGACATGGCGGACAATCTATCCTCACAAGCTATATATCCGTCTGAAGTGAAGTAGTGATGAAATCACTCACAATGCTGAACAAAGTCACAATAGTGAAATCAGGGACAAATCCCACCTCCCCTCTGTTGCTCTGGACTGCTGGAGGGTGAGTTATAAGTAGGATAATCACACCTTTCTTCTCCTCCATGGATCTTTATTTCTCTCGAAGCCTTGTCCCCGAGTCAGACCCCTGGGGGCCTTCCTCAGTGGCCTGCAGGAAGTGTGATAAGATGCCTTGTTACCACGAGGTGTAGAAACCACTGGGCCCTAATTGTTGCCTCCTCCAGGGTCAGATTGCATGTCTTTCTTCTGTATCTCCTCCATCATGCTAGATCTGAGAGAAGGAGCTGAATGCATAATGGCTTTGTCCTTCAGAAAGAGAATGCTCTGTGAGTATTTTAGGGGAAGCTTTTTTTGGTATGTGTTGCTGCTGTTCTCAGTGCAGACAGACTCTGTGCACGCTTCCCCACTGATTTATATGAGTTCAGTGATATTTGATGGTTACTATTGATATTTTTCTAGCTGTGCAACCACTTTGAGGAGGAATGAGGTTCACTCCTAAAGGGGTAATAGTGGGTTTGGCTATTATAGGTCATTGGAGACCAGCTGTAAAGTAGTTTAGACAGTGATTTGAACCCCATTGCCTGATGTTTTGGTTTTGTTTACATGCCTTCTATCCTTCACCTTTTCACCTTTTTGATGGGAATATTTCATGTGTTTCTGCTAGAAGCTATTTATCAAATAAAGGTTTAAGGTTTGGTTTGTATTTGTTTTGAGCATCATAAATGCATAAACAGGGCTGTTGAATGATAACGGAGCATTTGGCTTTTAAAATGAAACCACCAAATGAATCTTAAGTCAACGAATTACAGAATTGCCTTATAAAGATTGAGTGTATAGCTTCTTTCTTTAAAGAACACACAATGTACCTTTTTTGCCTGCACCTTTAAACCAACTAATTAAAAGAACTGGTTCATTACAGCCATTTTTGTGAATCAGACAATATGGCTTATGTCGTGTTCAAAATGCTGGTGTGTTTTATTTTTTGCAGCTTTTGTTATCATTTTAGCGGCATTATGGAGCCCTGACAAATGTATATTTTAGTTAATTAATTTTGAATTATTTATGAATATTTGAATTTTATGTTTAGACCTGCCCCTCAATGTGCTCTCCGACTGCCCCTACAGTAAAAATTCACAACTTAAACTTAAACGCTTATTAGGGGTGGAACGGTTCAACTTACTCACGGTTCGGTTTGTATCACGGTTTTAGAGTCACGGTTTCGGTACGGTTCAGTATGTGCTATGTTTAGGCAAAAACTATACTGTCAAATAAAAGAAAATAAGAATAATCTATCTAACTACAAGCAACAGCACAAATAAATACAATAGAGTAAAAATACAAGGTCTAACATTAGTTTTTAGGTACAGAAATTTAATAAAGTAATGAAATGTAAAACAGCATTGCATATTTGACTGTATAAATTAAAGATGTATCTTTATTAAAGTTACAAAAGCTATTCAATCGAGCAGTGAGTGATTTCTTTGTTGTTGCTGTTTGATTAATATTAAGAAAGTGCTGTCACTTTAAGAGAATGCATTGATCCAGTGCACTGATACAGTACGTTCAGCCGGCTATGTCTGCTATAGGATACTTACCAAGACGGACATTTTTACATACTTTTTGTGTGAATTTGTCCATTTAAACACAATACTTCAAAAGAAAGCTTAATATTTGCTCGCGTTCTGAGGCGCGGGTTTGCGCGCTTCGGATGAGTGCACGCACAAATCTTCTCACTGCTCATGCGAGCTCGTGTCCTCTGGTTCTTAAATGTTTAAACTGGCAAAGCTTAAATGAGTTTAGCTTAAACACAGATATCAACGTGTGCTGTTCAGGTCTCACCTGTGCGCGCGCTATCAGCACCTGGGTGATGACGGAATAAATGCTCATATTTCAGCATACGGCATTCGCATTGAACAAGAGTGAATGGTTTGTCCACGTTTTTTTTTTTTTTCGTTTTTTTCATCGCTGTTGTTGTAATGTATTGGGAAGCCAGAATGCGCATCCATCAACAGAAACTTTAGCTAAACCCTGTTTGTTTTACGTGTTATTTATAGCAAACCATATTACAGATGCGTTGTCAGATTTAAGTTGAACCGCGGTCCTAGCGCGTGCCAAACAAGCGGCAACCTCCCGCTCTCTCTCGTGATTCCAACAAGGAAGTGACTTAAACTGTAATTCATCAACTGGCCGCTAGAGGCTGGCTGCAAAAGGGAGTCCGTCAATCCCATAGACTCCCCATGTTAAAATGCCCAACTTTACAGCAGAAAAAAATGTGTTTACAGCCTGGTACAAAAAGTGGTTTTGGTCTATATAGCTAATTTTGCCCTTCATGACAACTGTGAGGGGGGTGAATTTTTTTATAAGTCATCCGTTTAAATTATATTAAGCCTTAAAGTTCTGCATAATTAAGGGCGTGGCCACTTGAGTGACAGGTGGATTGCCGCTGCTGTCACCACCGTCGAGCTAGGTGGGCGTGGTTTCAGCAACCAGCTCCCGCCTTTTTGCCCATTTTTATTATCCGGGAGTGACGCGCAGTGATGCGCTGCCAAGATGGCGACGGCCGGTTCCGCCCACTTTGGGCTTCAAAAACCTCTTCAGGAACCTACGGGTGACGTCACGGACACTACGTCCATGTTTTTATACAGTCTATGGTGCCGAACCGTGTGTGGAGAACCGTACGGTTCGATTTTTTCCCGCGAACCGTTCCGCCCCTAACGCTTATACCCCCAGCTGGAGAGCTGGGGGTATAAGCTGCGTAGTGGCACCCGAAGCTGGTAGAGAGCCTCCACCCATTACACATCTCTCCCCCCTTAGATTTATTTACAGAAAGCCAGCTGCCGTGTGATATTGGCTCAACAGAAATATTACTTCCCCCTGTCATATTTCATAGACATGCATTATTGACAGACTGGCATATGTGCCCGGCAGAACAGAAGTGCTCCCTCTGAAATGGCAGAGTCTGGGCCAGCCTCTTTTTTTTCTTTCTTTTTTCTTTTAATGAGAACACTAAGAGCTGTTTAAATGTGTTGCCTAGCTACAAAGCCCATAAGAACACATCAGTAATAGTGGAAGTGTTTGATTTCCGCCCTACAGCCTTCAATGTGTTATATATAACCCATATGTGAATAGACTGTTAATTTTGGTACTCAAATACTCATACATACTTTGTTACTAGAATTACATATGTTTAATCTGTAGCTGTAGAATGAGGAAGCAACTGTGTAAATTAGTACCATAGCTTTTATCCTATGTTATTAAAGCAAAAAGCCATTAGAGACTGTGCATTAAATTGATTTTAGCTTGAATAGATGGTTCTGTGGCATGATTATAGACATCAATGTTCAGTAAAATATTTTTTATTAATAATCATCATATGTATTTCATTATTTATCAAAATAAACAATCTTCCACCAAATAAAATTGTTTGTCAGCTTCGCCGTAGGCTGTTTATGGTTTCCAAGCAAGCATTTTAACATAAAATGTATGGTTATAGTTTTGAATTTATGGTTGCATCTCATCCAACCAGAATTTAGAGTTAAACTGTTTGTTTTATTATGGATTTTAATGATTCATGTATTGATGTTATATTTATATTGTAAATGTTATATATTAAATATATTTATGATTATAATTATAATGGTATTACGAATAGTTTCAACTATAATATTATTTAATAATTCAGTAATAATCTATGATCTATCTATAATCTAATACATTAAACTAATAAATCCAACCAGGTTCAGCTATGTTTATATATTATTGGAAACGGGCCTAGGAAAAGCATACTGAACAACTGTAAATGCTTTTGTTTGCTTGCTAGTTTATTCAAAGTTTTATCTCTCACATAGACCTGATGGTGTTTATATCAGTGCTTCATTCTGCCTTTGAAAGAGTCCTGGGAGATCCTAGGAAATTATTGATGACAGAGCAGTGCTGGGATTGATTGTTAAGTGGGCAAATTTGTCTTGCATGAGTTCGCTCCATTAGCCAGTTCATTCACCATCTGGCCCAGGGTTGGGAGCAGGCTGCCGGGGGGAGTGTGAAGCCTGGCATAAGGACTGGGCGTCCTCACCAGCTTCACCCATTCAGCCCTGAGGGCACCCCGTCTGACCTGTGGATTGGCCCATTTTGATCTCTTCCTGAGAGGTCACAAGAGGGACACCCAAAATGTAGCACTCTGTTCAATAATGCAGGTCATCCATCTGGTTCTGGTGATTTATTTTCAGTTAAGATGCCACAGTTCTGTTCTGCAGATGTACCGATTTTGACTTCACACTTTCGCCTGGTGCCAGGCACCTGTGAAAATCCTGTGAGAGGGAAGAAATGCACAGATGCTATCTGATGTTGTAGTGTGTGAATGTACCTCAGACCTCCTGTGTACAGTATTTCTGAAGATAATGCAGTGTTTAGCCACTATGATTTTGCTAGGCTGACAGACTTTTCTCAATTTAATGAAATTAATTTCCCAGTATATTAAATAGAGCCTTCTGTTCTGTCATATTTAACTCCGATTCAGCTGTTTTGATCCTGCTGAAAGATCATTCTCTCTTTAAAGTAGTAGTTCACTTCCAGAATAAAAATTTCCTGATAATTTACTCATCCCCATGTCATCCAAGATGTTCATGTCTTTTTGTCTTCAGCTGCAAAGAAATTAAGGTATTTGAGGAAAACATTCCAGAATTTTTCTCCATATCATGGTCTTCAATGGTGGCCAACGGGTTGAATTGTGGTTAAAAAGTATATACATGTTTATTTTTTTAAGAAAGCGACCGATCGATTCGCTAGATAAGACCTTTGTTCCTCGGCTGGGATCATGTAGAGACCTTTGAAGCTGCATTGAAACTATGCAGGACTATAACGGGACCTTCAACCCGTTGGCCAGCACTGAAGTCCATTATGGAGAAAAATCCTGGAATGTTTTCCTCAAAAACCTTAATTACTTTGCGACTGAAGACAGAAAGACATGAACATCTTGGATGACATGGGGATGAGTAAATTATCAGGAAATGTTTATTCTGGAAGTGAACTAATCCTTTAAGTTGGGTGCTCATTGGGATTTTTGCCACGATTGTGGCCTAAGGGACATTTTGGAGATCATAAAAGATTTATTTTGTCTTAGGGCAAAATTGAAAGCTTTGGTTCACACATGCAAATGGATTAATCGCCTTTACGATATCTTAGTCTCAGATGAAGTTTTAACAATATCTCAGTAATCATTTCAATTTCGTATGTAAATAAGGATGTCAGAATGAACACAGACTCTAAAGACTTTAAATACCAGTCAGTGCTGTCAGTCACGACCAAAGTCTTAGCTAAGATGTATATCTCACAGCCTGACATAAAAGATTTTGATGCAGCACAGTCTGTTCACTCCTAAAAAATTCTCAATATGCATATGTTCACCTACTGGAACTGTCATCATGTTTATTCAGCCTCAAACCAACAGAAATGGAGGCTGAGAGCGTATTTCATAATGACACTGTACTTTTTATCTGTTACAATGAAGCTGAATGACAAACAAAACAAATTATCCCAGGAGCATTTTGTTGTTTTATAGACTACTGTTGAATGTTGAAATGCAATACTGAATGTGTGGTTATACGGGACCCTTTTTGACATCTAACCTCCAAACGCATGCAGGGCCCTCACAGGACCCAGTGGCCCAGGTCACATGCCAGAGGCCGTTCAGCTCAGTGTCACTCTCAGTCATGTGTGTAATATGTGAGTGTGGCGCCCAGGAGGCTTATGGGGGATTGGGTTGTGATGTGGTCAGCCCCTGCCGGGCATGAAGGAGCAGTGCTGTGGAAACAGAGATAGAGAAGACCAGAGTTCAACAGTCATATTTAGAGCTTGTCTTCGAGATACACATATCTGAACGGTCCTGTTCTCTGTCTGCATCTTGTATTTTCTCTTACTCTCTCTCTCTCGCTCTCTCTCTCTGCCACTCACTGATCTGACATCACTGGACTGCAGATGCCCACTATTAAAGGCATAAAAGAGCTCTTGAAGAATAATTGGATGTGTTTACAGTGTTTTGCCCTTCTGACACTGGAGTTGTGGCTGTTAATTCTGCCCAGTTAAAGGGCCTCTGTGCCGTCTGTGTGCCTAGCCGGCTGATTGTAATGTGTTTAGAGATGAGCAGATGGTCTGTCATAAATTGCATCAGTGATTTATAGAGGCGGCCATGGGAGGTGTTCACTGTACTCAGGAGCCGGTGTACGTCTGTGTTCGAGCGAGAATGTCTGACATGTGCATCAGATTGTGAGCTAATGGCTCTGATCCAAATCTTGATGAGCTGCCTGGCTGTCTGCTGTCTTCATAGGCTGCTGCCTTCGAAAACACTGTGTTCTAATCTCTTTCATGTAATAGCGCCATCACATTAGCGAAACTGCAGTGAAATTTTGTAGACAGACACAAGTAGTTCCATTGTCAATAGTGTAGTGATGCATTAAACACTGCTTACTTCACTTACTTCCAAACCAAGCAGCATTGTATTGGTAAAAACAATAAATTAACATTTTAAAAGTTCAACAAAATCAATGCAAAAATCTTAATCCTGTGGATTCCTATTAAAATTACATGCAATATCACTGTAAAAGTGTAAATGTGATAGCACCTTAACTCTAAGGGTGTATTCACACGTCTTGTTTGGTTCGATTGAAGTTCGTTTCCCCTCTTGGTGCGGACCTTTTTGGCAGGTGTTCTATACATATATTCATCAAGTCTGTAAGGAAAACATTCGCTGAGTTTCGGTGCATTTTTGTGAAGCGCTCCTGTTCAAGACAGAGACTGCAAGCGCATCCTATTTGTTTTCTTTATTTAGCACAACGTTTTCTTGATATTGTGAGTGCACACAAATAAAAATAGACCCTTTAAAGTTCCGAACGATGTATTATTCTTACCTTTATGAGCAAAAATGACGGCGTATTTAATTTGTTTCCACTGATGTCCTGAAGCGC
>NW_015655565.1:1496515-1496912 GCF_001515625.1 Sinocyclocheilus rhinocerous | reverse complement strand
CCCCTCTTGGTGCGGACCTTTTTGGCAGGTGTGAATACAGCAATCGCACTCGGGTGCGGACCAAACAACCGTACCGAGACCCAGCTGAAGAGGTGGTCTCGGTCCGCTTCCAAACGAACTCTGGTACGGTTCGTTTAAGGTGTGAATATGACCCGACCTCGATCCGATCCAATTGCAGAAATCACGCTCAAAAACAGACAGCTCGCGCATATAGTGCTGTTGTTTCAATGGCTTAAATAACTTGTTTTTAAACCACAATGCTTAAAAACACATGCAAATGATGAGTTTTCGTGACCATGGCGCACAGCAACGTGACGTGAGCGCGCTAAATAGGCTAAAGCTTGCCGCAAAAATTACCATGATTATGTTGGGGGAAAATAGTAAGTAGTTATTTGAA
>NW_015655565.1:1467450-1493490 GCF_001515625.1 Sinocyclocheilus rhinocerous | reverse complement strand
TATGAGTCAGTGTCGCTATGAAGTTGATGATCCTGACTCGCCATCTCATCATTGGACGTGCCTTTAGAAAGAAATGCATCTTTACGGATTACATAATAATAAGAGGTTTTGGATTTGAATTATTTTGTTTTGTAGTCATTTAACGCTTTCTATAGATATATTCATCAAGTCTGTAAGGAAAACATTCGCTGAGTTTCGGTGCATTTTTGTGAAGCGCTCCTGTTCAAGACCTCCATGATTCGCCTGTTTTTGCACTTCCTGTTTTTCCCTGCTTGAGAATTTCTGTCCAATGAATGGATGACATTAGCACACGTGTGGTTTTGTTTACAATTTCTGGTTCACTTGCAAAAAAGGGCAGTGTGAAAGCGAACCGCACCAGACAAAAAAAAAAATCAACGTTGTATTTGGTCCGGACCAAAGCAAGTGAACTAACGGACTTTCCTGGTGTGAATACACCTTAAGTTTTGTTCTAACCGGGGCATGCCACGATGGCCATTTTTGCAGATATTTTTTTCTACGCCTTCTGTGAAATTTTTTACATTCCCATTTGCTCTAATATCAAAGGAATAAATCCATGATAGCGTATCTATGACTTTACAAAATAGGAAGAAATATTGAGAGATTGATTACATTGGTCAGAAGAGAGAAAAATGCCAAATTTGTTGGCACCCCCTCAGCCGTTGTATAAGAAATACTCGAGCATCAATGTTGACTATTTTTCTGTAAATAAATTCCAAAGTGACATTATAAAAAATAAATAAATAAGAATAATTTTTTTTTTTAAATGAAAATATTAAAAAAATAGATTTACAGTGTTAATAACTGTGGAAACGTGCCATATGGAATAAAATACATTTAAAATATTTAGTGCTGTCTTAGATTTTGGTTAAAACAAGGATTCAGTTTTGGTGCCTACTGTTTGAAACAACCTCATTGTTATAAGTTATGTTATGGGGAGTAAAGGATGCATTTAGAAAAGTGAATCTTGCTGTATGGACTAACATGCTACATGGACACAGTACTCTCTGACAGATATTACTCAAAGCTGCTTATTATTATATATTAAACTGATATTCTCCATGACAGCCCATGTGAACGGCAAAAATGAATCTAACCAAAAATTTTGGTCTGCACGCTTTCTCTACCTGTCAGTCATTTTGAGCAGCCAGGTTAGCTGACATTGGGCTTGGAGGACAGGACGTCTATATGGATAATTAATAATGGATAATGGATCATTTGTAGAGATGGGTGATCTAATTCAGTGGTGGAAGTTAGTGAAGCGGCTAACATCCCTTTTAGCACCTTTAAAACTAGGTAAATAACAGTAATTAGTTTACTTTTCTAGCAGATGCTCTTTACTGTAGTGTTTCGAGGACCCAGTTACAGCTCAGTCGATTCCACACAGCAAAATTATATAAGAAATTAAGACTTGTTTACAGAGAATATATCTTGAAGTTTATTTTCCTTACACCTGTGGTAAACAGTTTTTTTTTCTTGTTTTTAGCATTTAAGCATTAAATTAAAACGTGAATTTGTTTAAAATGAGAAAGAATGAAAAAACATTTGCCAGTGGGGTATAAAAAATAAAGTTGTATATTTTAAAATATATTCTCTGAAAAAAAGTCTTATTTTACATAATTTGCTTCTCAATTTAATATTTCTTGTTTTATAGATATCTAGATATTTTTTACTGGCAAAAGGAGAACTTTTAAATAAGAAAGTGATTTTTTGGGCTTTTGACTTGCCTATGAAGAAAGAAAACAAGCTTTCTGAACTCTCTGTTCAGGTCTTCTGCCTGGCTCATTTTTAGCAGCATCCTCACTCACTTCAGCTGAGCTCGTGCATTCGGTATTATAAGATTATCTACGTTTCTCAATCCCTGCAAGCAGAGGCATCCGATGCACAATATGAGCTCTAGATTTAACTGGAGGCCATTTCACTTCCATGGCTGAAGATTTGTAAGTGTATTAGTCACACTCGGGTTGTAGATCTGCGCCTCTTCCCAAGACTATTCGCTCTGCGAGGCCGCTCGGGGGTGATTGTGTTTTCCAGTAATGTGTTGGATAATCCTAATGCTGGAGTTATGTTGAGGATGTGTGCCAGGGCCAGGACACTGGTGCATGGAGCAGATCTGGCCAGAACAGACTCGACTGGGCTCTGTCTGGCCAGCATGCTGCAGATGGCTAATGTAGGCCGCCACTCCTAATGAGTAACGACAAAGGAAGCCCCTTTCTCAGCATGTACTTTCTCTCTCTCGCTCACTCTTTCTCTCCTCCTCCTCCTCCTCTCTTCCTTAAGCAGATTAATTAGCAGCACTTTCCCTTATCGGCCAAGAAAGTGCTCTCACTAAGTCCGTAGGGAGATCTCACCAGGGAGGCACAGTCACTGCCCAGCTTTTCTGCACTTTACTTTGTGTTTATATGCATGCATGTGTGCGTGTGTGTGTGTGTGTGTGTGTGTGTGTGTGTGGGTTGTTCTGTGTATTCAGACAATATTGAGACTATGTGAAAGCTGTATTTGCATATGCAGCGTTCAACAATATGTGAAAGCTGTATTTGCATATGCAGCGTTCAACAATACTTTTACAAGTATACCAGAAAGTAAGACATTAGAATGTATATGCAACATAACAGAATGAAGAGCTTACACCATTCATGTCTGTCTTAGTAAAGCTTTCCAAAATGTGTGGATTTTTTGGCTTGCATCTTCAGTGGTATTCACTGTAAAAGCGCCCTAAATCTTTTGGAGGCAACTTTCTATCAACAGTCAGTGCTGTTTTGCACATTATTGTATAAATGAGTGCCCAGTTATAATGCAATTTTTTAAGCACAGTCGTTCTAGCACATTCAGGTGAACCTTTCGGCATTCAAAGACACCTTGCACATCAAAGTCTATTTTTGGCATACTGTAATGTGAACCATACAAGATCGGGTAGAACTGCTTTTAGACATTATGCCTCCTTTTTACAAATATTCACATTTTCAGAAAGCAGGTGAAAACATATCTTTTTATGTTAGCTTTTGAGGAAATTATTATTATAAGTTATTAATTATTAATAATGATGATGATGATAATATTTCCTCCACTTTGAGTTGCATTTTGTGTAAAAGGTGCTATGCAAATGTATTATAGAATGAATAATATAATGATTATTATCATTGTGATTAATATATTAACATATTAATATATTAACATTATTTCCTCTTGCTTTATAATTTTATTTACGAAAAGTGCTATACAATTTAAATGTATCATATAATTATTATATATATACTTATTTTGTACTCAACTAACTTGCCTGTATATTCTTGTTCTCTCTTATATGTATAAAAATCGTGAAGTAGACTAAAAATTTCACTACATTTGTACCACTTTAGCTCTAAATCAGCTCATCATAATTGTGACATAAATAGCAGTCTCTCTCCACAGTTTACACTGGACTAACATGAAGCCAGATCAAGGTCATTCTCATTTCAGAAAGTTCCCTTCCTCCTCTCTCTCCTTCCCCCATCAAACTAATTAGTGTTTTATACTGGTCTCTTTAATATTAGCCCAAAATAGTGCTGGTGTTTGATGTTTAAATCCAGTCACCGGGAAGTGTAAGCTAAGGATTTCATCAGCGCCACAGGGCTTCTTTAGCCCCAGTAGTGCAGGTATATTCTTGTTCTCTCTTATATGTATAAAAATCGTGAAGTAGACTAAAAATTTCACTACATTTGTACCACTTTAGCTCTAAATCAGCTCATCATAATTGTGACATAAATAGCAGTCTGTCTTCTCGGTTTTCACTGGACTAACATGAAGCCAGATCAAGGTCATTCTCATTTCAGAAAGTTCCCTTCCTCCTCTCTCTCCTTCCCCCATCAAACTAATTAATGTTTTATACTGGTCTCTTTAATATTAGCCCAAAATAGTGCTGGTGTTTGATGTTTAAATCCAGTCACCGGGAAGTGTAAGCTAAGGATTTCATCAGCGCCACAGGGCTTCTTTAGCCCCAGTAGTGCAGGTCTCAGTGTGAATCTATTGCTTTAGATATGCCTCAGTAATCTGCTGTTGGGTGGGAGTAAAAGAGGGGGCAGGAAGTATGCTTCATATTTTCATATTATTAGAAGGAAAATTAGGCCGGTTATGAGTTCATGTCAATGTGTAAGCTGCTCTGAAGATGGTTGAGGCCACTGAAGATTCACTAAACAATTTTTTTACCTTTTTGCCTTGCTTTCTCTAGACTCCGCCCCTTAATATCGTCCACTCCCAAGAAGAAGAGGACAGCAGCCAAACCGGTAGGTTGAATGAGAGCCCTCTATTATTACTGTTAATATTTTATTTTCCATTTAAAAGTTTATTTTACATTGGTGCATTGGTACATTACCATGGTTATTCTTGTTGCAACCAATTCGATTGGACGTACAGCCCTGGACATTAAAAACCAAATATATGGCAAGAATTTTCTCTTCTGTTTTTGAACTCTGCACCTCATTTCATAACCCAAGATCTAATGTGATTACTGAATGGCATCTCAGTGCAGACCTGTTTGTGGTCTGTTTTCTTGTTGACCTAATGAACAATATTTCATGAATATCAGCTTAAATTCACTTGATTAACCCTACTTGACTTCAGTGATAAATCCATCACGATAATCAAATACTTCAATGCTAAATGTCACGGCAATAAATAGCGAACCAGCATATTTCACAATACAGGGTAAATATGGCATATACATTTAATTGAAAGTCAATATTTGTGATAATGTTCAAGCCAAGTTGATGGATTGCCTCTGTGGTCACTGGGTCTTAGTGTCTCTCTTCAAAATAGTCAGGCTTGATTAAGCATCAACGTGGCCTGAAGTCAACCATACTGAAGTACGTGTACAAACAGACAAAAAAGCTGTTGTGGGGGAAAAATCACGCACAAAATGATTGCAGGGGTCAACTTTGCTCTCGCAATGAAGCCCCCCGCTGTCCCATCCAGGTTGCTGCCAATATGTTCTGAAATAAATCAGTATTATATAATGTATTGTGCCTTTCTCAGAGAGATTCAGAGGAGAGTCATTCTTAACAAAGAAACATTAGCCGTTCTCCCTTTGTTCCCACAAAACAAGAGCAGAGCATTCTCTGGGGTCATAAGGGGTCTTAGTTCAGATGTCATAAATACTACTAATAAATTGTAGAATGAAATAGAAGCATTAAACAGAAAAGTTCTGGAATTGTATCTATCTTTTTCTTAATTTTCTTGTTCCTAATGAGATCATTAATGCCCCAGCCCAGATTCTCTAGCCATTAGGCCTCTGCTTGTCTCTGTGATCCCAGCCCGGGTTACTCACTCTGGGTGTAACCTACAGGTGAGCTGCAGGGAGTCTTCTAGGCGTTTGCCAAGCTTGGCAGCCCCTATTACAAGAACACCACTGCTGCTGTTTCCCCTTAACTGGCACTGCCTGAAGAGTGGCCTCACGGTACAGCGGCAAGTCTGTGCTATAATTACCACTGAGACTTTCATGCTCTTCCTCCAGTTTTCACAACATGATAATTGATTTAGGCCTCTGCTTCCCCTGAGCTGTACTTCCTTACACAGATGCCTGCTGGGAAATGTAGCCCTAATTCACTTGGGCTCGTTCTTTTCGATTTAATCTTTGTTTTTTCCTCGACTGTATAGTTTCACTATTTTTAGTTGTTGTTTTTTAAGGGAAGGGAATCAGCACAAGTTGCAGGCCAGAGTCAAACCTGCATTTCCAACATAAGCACCATGATTCTACATGTCAGATGCGCTAGCCACTACACTATGGTGCAGAGTAAGAATCAGTATTGAGCATTACTATGGAAAATATTTGTGAAAAATGGATCAGGATTTGTTGCAGGCCAGATTCAAACCTGCATTTCCCACATGAGCACCATGATTCAACATGTCAGATGCATGTATGCTAGCCACTACTCTATGGTGCTGACTAAAAAATAGCCTTTAAATTAATATGGTAATTATTGAGGATAAAGTAGGGAAATGCGATCAGGACTTGTTGCAGGCCAGATTCAAACCTGCATTACCCATATAAGCAGATTTAATATGTTAGATGCACATATTTTAGCCACTACACTATGGTGCTGACTAAGAATCAGTTTTTTTAACATTATTATAGAAATTATTTGGGAGAAACAGGAAATGGGCTCGGAACTTGTTGCAGGCCAGATTCAAACCTGCATTTCCCACATGAGCACCATGATTTAACATGTCAGAAGCATATTTGCTAGTCACCACACTATGGTGCTAACTAAGAATCAGCATATTGAATATTATTATGAAAATTATTTGGGGCAAACAGGATCGGGACATGTTGCAGGCCAGATTCAAATCTACATTACCCACATGTTCACCACAATTCAGTGTGTTAAATGGGATCAAGACACATTGCAGATCAGATTAGAACCGGCATCACCAGCGCAAGCACATTTTATATCTGACAGTAGAATTTCACGGAAGCATTGTTAGTTTATAAACTAATATGTTGTCTATTATTGTTCTAAAACATGATCTATTTCAGGTCACTCCCAACATCACCATGATGTTGCCCCCTCCAGCTCCCACCCTTCCCCCCGTGATGGAAAGTGGGCCTGTGGCATATGATGAACCCGCTGAGGAGGAAGAGGAGAATGAGGAAGAGGCGGAGGTGTCTTGCATTAGCGCCATGGAGCTGATAGGTGGAAATGGTCAGTATGTCACAGTGGATTGTAGTCATGTCGCTGACAAGGATAATGAAGTCACGGCTCAAGGGTTCAAAGAGTTCAAAGAGTTTACTAGATTAGTTCCAAGGTCTGACTCTTTTTTGACTCACATTTTGACAAATTGTGTAATGCTAAGTGGGCTGTAACTCTCTAGCATTCGTGGCAGACTACATTTGAAGTGTTTATCATCTTGATAAACTGCTCCTATCTCTTCTCCTCTGCAAGTCATACATCTACAAATAGTTGCTTATCACAGTAGTGTCCTAGCAGCAGTCTACCAATATAGTTTGATCTAATCTTTACCGTTCTCTTTTTTCAACATGTATCCAGAAACAACAGAATTCATGACAACCTTTCTCTTTACAGACTACGGATGTGAAGCTGAAGAAGAGGAGGTATTTTAGACTGCCGTCTGTTCCCCGAAATTCTTCTCATTCTCCTATCCACTATCCACCACTCTGTATAGTGAGGAGAGGAGAAATTAAGGCACATTTGAGACACCTATAATATGCTGCACGTTTATGAAAGGTCATTCTCCATCACAGTGCTTTATATGACTGGTTAAACTGCAGCATCTGTGTGATGAATGAGCTACAATGGGAGAAGGTGGCTGGCAGCTTTAGACTGAAGAACATAAAACCAGTTTAGCACTTTGTCGGTGTTCCACTAAAAGTTCAAGAGACAGGAAGCTCTATAGTAGTTTCCTGAGTGTCTCAGAGAATTTGTTTTACGGGTGCAGGATTTGAACCTGTTTGTAATTCCTTAAAGGTGAGGATATTGATGTCTTCTTAGCTTGCTAATAATATTGAATGCATTGTGGGAAAATGTAATCGCGATCTGTTGTACATTTACACTTGTTGTACAGAATTGTACATATACAGTAGGAAGCTGTGAAATTGTCACTTTCAGTGTTTTAACTTTTTATTTTTTGCTATTTTGTCTGTATATATGTACATGTAACAGTATTTTTGTTAGATGCACTGTAATATTTCCTAATTCCATGAAAAAGTAAATGTTCCTCTGTGTTGGATTATGATAAATATTCATGTATTTTACAGCAATGTTATGACCCTCATTTTAACTGTTTTCATCAGATCATCAGATGTGGATTTCAGAGTACACAGTAAAAACTAGTGAGCAGAATTTGTTAATGTATATGTGAATAAATTCACGCATGTTTAGGATGATTTTATGGTGCTTTTGCATTCATTTTGAAGTTTAAAAGCCCCATCCCCTATTCATTGTAGCTTTTGTGTTCGACTGAAGAAAGAAGGAAAGTCATACAGATTTGAAACAACATGACAGTGAGTAAATGACAACAGAATTTAACATTTTTGGTAGCACAACAAGCATTGTGAATTCATTTCTTCATGTTTTCCCTACATTCCCTTTCTTGTTTCTTTTTATATTTTTCATGTCAAGCAAGTACTGTACAGTAGTTCCTTACAGCTGAAATTCTTAAACGTTATTTGCCAGCCAAACCCCTTTGACCTGAAATATTTACTTGAAGTACCCCAAGATTTTATATTAATATTTAAATGACTGAACAACACGTTCCCATGTTTACAGTTCTCTGATGTTGGTTAATGGTCACATGACATGCAGGCAAACAAATAAATTGTTTTGATTAATTTAGATTTTTTTAATTATTGTAATTTTTATAACTAAATTAATTATTAGCTTTTCATTAACTCAAAAACCACTTGCAGTTCCCTCACAAACCCTATTTTGGCAAACCACAGTATGCTACACGTCTACACAGACTCACTTCCCACATGCTACACGTACGTCTGTGATACAATTGCTAATGTCTCAAATCAGATTTGTTCAGGAGTCGTGGTCAAGGTGGTTTAAGACTTCGATTCATCAGTGCTTCCTGAATTTCATTAGAAGAATCAAGCTTAATGTCTTTGTGCGACTATGATCCGAGCATTCAAGAACCACAAAAGCTGAAACATACAAAACCGGTTTTCATTTGTGAGTACTGTAATGGCTAATGATATAGATATTTTATGAGTCTGCGGTCAGACGAATGCGATGGGCTTTGCCTGTGGCTCATATACCCTGACAGAGCTCATCAACAGATAAATCATTAGAATGACAGAGAGAGATCCAGTTGAACCGTTTACCCCTAGACCACCATCAGCCTCTCTGTGTGAAAGGCCATATTCATACAAGGCAACGCAGTATGCAGCTACCTGGAGGTTTAAGACGTGTTTGCTTTCGAGAGTATGGAGAAACTGCGGCCAATTTAACCCGCTCTGCTGATCAGACTGAAGGGTAACAAAACACTATAATGGTCTGCTTCTGCAGTACTGCAGCCTGTCACTCACATCTGATTTGATTTGTCCACAGATGCAGGCTCAGGGTGCCCTTATACTTCAGCTGTATCGGGTTCAGTTCTTCAAAGCATTGTGTTCAAATTGCTTCCAACTCTGTCTGGCTGCAGACCTACTCTGGTTTCAGCCAGGCTGGTATATTAATCACGCAGTCCTCTCGGAGCAAGGTTAACATTGTGATTTTAACATCCCGTAGATAACCGCAAGGTATCGCTGGACTGTGTTTCATAATTACCAGCCCAAACTGAAGTTAGTTATGTTTCCATGCAGCTTGTTAAGGAGAGTTATGCTCATTACCATTTTTGTTACAATGTGTTTGAAGGATGATGATGAAGCAATGAAAGAATCCCATAGATTTGCACTGAAGGAGAGATGCGAGCGATTTTGACTTGGGCTATTAAACAACCACCCAGGAAACCACCCACAACTCTCTAGTATGATGTTGGTGTGCATTTTCTTCGTTAAATTTCTTGCAGGTTTGACTTTGTCCCTAGGTTTGTAAAAATGAACGCATAACGTAGTTCGTCTACCTAAAAATGTAGTGCCACTTCAAAAGACGATTTTGGCAACTTTGAATAACCAACATGTTTTTAATTAACGGTGCACTCAGTTGATTATGTTTTGGTGAATGATACATCAGTTATACTGACACCTAGTGGTGTGGATGTATTATCATGCAAACGTTTTCCATGAACAATACAGAAATACCCTATTCATAGTCGTTTTAGGTTAGGATTAATTTATTCTGTGAGAGCAAAATTTTTATTATTTTTTTATTAGAATTTTATTATATCGTTATTTTATGAGGCTACTGATATGACTCGAGTCTTCATCTTATTTGAGTACAAATAATATTTAAAAAAAACTATTCAAATTTTTTACTAAGGAAAAAATGACTAAATGCACCTTTAAGGTTCCACCCAAAAATGAAAATAGTTATTTACTCTCCTTCATGTCATTCCAAACCTGTATAACTTCCTTTTTTTTCTTACGGAATACAAAAGATATTTTGAAGTATGTTGATAACCAAACTATTTTGGTTCCCATTGACTTGAATTGCATTGCATTGTTTTTGTTCATTTAATTGAAGTCAATGAGAACCAAAACGGTTTGTTTACCAACATACTTTAAAATATCTTCTTTTGTGTTTCACAGAAGAAACAAAGTCATACAGGATTGGAACAACATGAGTGTGAGTAAATGATGACTAATTTTTAAGTGAACTATCCCTTTAAGAATTCATGTATGTGTTTTAATAAAAATATGTGCTTCTTTTTGTCCTTCATTACAGCTGAGGGATGAATTGAAATGACCTTGGTAATCGACATCATGCCACAGATGCTTCTCGTAGACTTTAAGTGGAAAATAATGGATGATAATGTCTTATGACACTCATTAGATACAATGACGGTGATGATGATTGTGATGAATAAGTGATTAATACAGTCCCTTTAGGTTTCACAGCAAATGCAACGTATCATGCTGTTTGCACCCTTTCTAGTCACAGGCTGTTTTGAGTTGCTCTTCGCCTCGAGCTACGGTAAAGCCTGTGGATTGTGCATAATCATTTTCCTGTGAGCCACAGGCCAGCTGTGTCCTGGAGGTTGAGGGTAGAGGGCTGTGTGATTTATACAATATGACGCTTCTCCTGTATGCCGTGTGCTGTCAGATAGCTCATCTGTCTCCTCTGACTGTAGTCACTCCATTGGGCTCAGGTGAGAGTAAACATGACCTCATTGATCTTCACTATGTTTGTTCAGGCCAGACCAACATATAAGCTTATCATAAGCATATACACCTCAAAAAAAAAAAAACTATTGCAAAATAATGCACTCTGGAGGTGGTAATGCAGCCATGGTGCGAAGAGGAGCTTGTTTATTTTTTATTTTTTAACAAGTCAGTTGCCCGTCTTCAACTATTATTATCACTCTTGCAAATATAAAGGCTGTAAGAGATGTTGGAGGCTATATGATGGTGACAATGAAGTCATGCAACTGTGGTGTAGTTCAGTTATAGGCTGTTATATGTTATGATATAGCCTATATCTTTTTTTCTTCAGTTGTATTAGGATTTACAATTCATAAACGTGTTCAGCAGGGAAGATTATCATGATGAAAGAAATGTGTAAGAATCCTAAACTTTTGTTGGTAACAGAGCTGATTTTCTGTAATAATCCAAAAGCCAATGGAAAATCCTATAGGTTTTTGTCAAGGGAATCGGGTTAATGCTAAATTCAAGGTTTGGTCTACAAAATTACATTATCAATGGAGTGTGGTATCTTTTTTTAAATGCTGGCACCTTTTATTTTGACTTTTTATTATTTTCATAAATTGAATGTGTTACATATTGTAAAAAATTGAAGTTTTCTTGTAGTATTATGGTAATATTGTCAATTTAAAAAGTTAAAAGTTCAATTGTGCGCTAATCAATGTCAGTTTCAAAACAGTGGACCAATCAGAAGAAGTCGGGGGTGGGGCAACTGTCCCAAGCGTGTGTGAAAATAGCTGCTGTTCTTGTCTTTCCATTATATTCCTCTTTTTTTTTTTGCCGTAGCATATCTCATACTCCACATTTTTTACTGTTCTTCACTGCATCTCACATTTTCTATGTGAACAACCCCTAATTAATCAGTATTTTTGTCATGTTTTCTAATATAGCAAAACTGTGCAACATAATATGGCCTCCTTATATCTGAATTTCTCCAATGAAAGTTGTCCTTTCATCCTCTCATTTGCCCCAGCTCTGCCGTACTCTTCATGTCTCTCTGCATCTCTTTGAGTTATCGCAGGCTGAACTAGAGAAATACGCAACCTATCTCTCTTTTCCTGCAGTGCACCAATTATGTAACTGTTCAGAGGTTGTCCCACGCAGACACACAGAGATGCTGTCACGTCTCCAAATGATCACCGTCTTGTAACGGTACACTATGTAGAAAACATCCTCTGCACTATCATTCCCTGCAGTGTTGTCTTGTGCTTGTTGTCTGCTAAATTTAATGCGCTCCCGGTGATGGGGCAGTGCTCCATGCATCCCCTCACTGCTTAGCTGTTCTGGGAAACAGTTTCGCTGAGGGAGACCCCCGTCTTTTGTACTTTCAAACCCAAACCTATATGATACATGTCTCTTAATTACGCACAAAAGCCCAAAGGTGTGGACAATAAAATGTTACATGCACATTAAGAGGTATAATAACACACCGTAGCCATGAAGAGACAAACTCGCCAGGGCCCCATTCAAGTGACAACGAGCCCCATCCCAGCCCCCTCTGAGCCATCTGCTGCGTCTGCCACTTGTGTATTCTCCTGCCTCACTTCTTGAGCCCTGACATTTATTCTCTTCTAGTTTTTTAAAATAACCTTTATTTAACCAGAGTGCCTAATTACTTTCTCATTTACGATGCAAAAGGTGAGGGGCAGTTCAATAACACAGGACAACGTGTGACATTAGCTGCAATGCCATTGCACAATGGTACATGGTTACATAATTTAATGTTGTTAAAAATGCTTCTGTAAAAATATGTAAATGTCAAAACAGTTTGCATATAATTTGCTACAGCAGTCTGTAAATGAAAAGACTGTAAATTAAATCATGTTTCCACATCTATTTTTACACCTGTAACTTCAAATGATATCTTGGTTGGTTTCTCTCATAATGTGCATTTCATGCTCATTAAGGATTGATTTGTTTTCTGTTAAACTCATTTTTAGTCTTTCAGTCTGTTGAATGATGGTTAAGCTTCATGTTCTGTTGAGACAGAATTGACTCTTTTTATGTTTGGGGTCCCACAGTTGTGAACATATTAAATAATAATAGTAATTTCACAATTAACATTTAGTATTCAACTTCTTTTAATATTTGCATTTAATATGTTAATATTTTATTTAAATTAGTTAATAATTTTAAATATTTTGAGTTTATTAATATTTAACTTTTTATTTTGTTTTACCACAATGTAGGCATACTGTACTTTTTTTTCTAAATTGCAATTGAAAAACTCAGTTTACTGTTGTGCATCTCCTAATAAAACACAATAGGTGTTGGACTTGAAGCAGCACTGACTGTTCTGTGTGTGGCATTAAAGTACTGCAAGAGTTGTTTTTGTTTTGTTTTTCCCCATAGGTTTTTAACATTCTAAAAGCTCTTTATTCCAAAGATACAAGCTAGTCAGTGTATTCAGTATTGTAAGTTATTTCAAAGGTATTGCAAGTATTACATACAACAATAATAAAACAGTGCATTGACATAAAATAGGAAATTTACTTTTGGTACTTTTTTTTCTAAATTGCAATTGGTATGCATTTTGTTGCAATTGTTTCGGTTTATGGTCATTTTGACCCTGCCACAAATAGTTTGTATAAAAATACAATATAAGTCAAAATAAATAATAGGTTATTTATCAGATAATCTTTCATATTATGTTTTATAACTGGAGTATCTGAGACCCTAAACTGAGTATTTTTTATAGCTTGCTATTGCATTGAAATTATGTGTATAATCAGTTTTCATAAGATTATGAAAAGCCATGAACACTCTCAGAAAAAAAGGTACAAAAGCTGTCACTGGGGCGGTACCTTTTCAAAAGGCACACCTTTGTACCTAAACAGTCCATATTGGTACCTTAATGGTACATATAAGTACCTAAAGTGTACATATTAGTACCTAAAAGGTACAAAAGTGTACCTTTTGAAAAGGTACTGCCACAGCTTTTGTACCTTTTTTTCTGAGAGTGAAGTATCAATCTAACACTTAAAGGGATAGTTCACCCAAAAATGTAAAATTCTGTCATCGTTTACTCAACCTTATGTTGTTCCTAACCTGACTTTCTTTCTTCTGTTGAACACAAAATAAGATATTTTGAAGAATGTTGGTAACCAAACATTCTCAGTTCCCATTGACTTATTTTATGTTTAAACCGACACCGAAGTAAAACTGAGTGAATGATGGCAAAATTTACATTTTTGGGAGGACTATCCTTTTCTAAGTATATTTTAGATCTAGCAGAATGAACTTGGTGTCTCTGTGACCCAAACACAGAACATGATGATTAACCTTTCGTTATAATATAAAAACAATGCAATTTGGCTACCTTGGCTTCATCTTAGTGCTCTTCCTTATCATATGTCTAGCAGCACCATCTGTGTGGGAAACATTTTGGGAAAGTCCCATTCATCTGTTATAATATCATGACATAATGTTGCTTTTGATCATCAAAGCCTACAGCAATCTCTTCACCATCAG
This sequence comes from Sinocyclocheilus rhinocerous, assembly GCF_001515625.1. NCBI lineage: Eukaryota > Metazoa > Chordata > Actinopteri > Cypriniformes > Cyprinidae > Sinocyclocheilus > Sinocyclocheilus rhinocerous. Next base: position 1,479,203 of record NW_015655565.1, on the reverse strand, counting down.
ACACTTCACTTGTAGCCTGTAAATGATACAGCGGTTTCTTCATCACAACCTCAAATGTAATAAACAAGACAAGGTAACCATGACAAGACAGACAATATATGCCTGACATGAGACACTGAGAACAGGTTTTACTTGCATCAAGTTATTTGTTTTAGTTAAAAAACACCTAAAGGTATGCTTCATTTCAGAGATGCCTGAGTGTCCTAACTAAAGTAGGACCACAGAGGAGGCTGATAAAATGATCAAATGTTTGGCTGATACCCATAGTAAACTTACTGAGAGTGCTTGCGTTTCAGTCTGGCTATTCAATTTAGACTGTAGCACACTTCATTTAACCTGACTTTGCATTGTTCAGCGCACTTCCAATCAGACTTAATTGTCTCTCCCACTCACATATACAGTCATGCCTGGCGCTCGGTAGGATACTCAAGTGTATTGTTGACTCATAACATTACAATCAAATAAAAGAACATGAATGTAAATACATCTGACAACAGACATGCATTATAAACAGACTGGTCCTTAGCCTCTGCAAGACAAACAGCAGTGAAATGTGTTTCTATGTTAAATGAGAAACTGATTCATAATCTACTGTACCTTATTTTTAATGCAGATGTAAGCCATTTCCTGTAAATGTGCAAGACTTCCAATTCATTAGGCGCTATAGGTAAATAACTAGAAAAATGACAAAGTGCAGTAAACATGTAAAGTATTTGCACTACAAACGAGTGTGTTTTGAATGACTAGTGTGTTTACTAACTGCAGTGTTTTATATCAAACCTGTTTGTTTATCTTTTGTTTTGTTCCTTTTTGTCTGTATTTCTTCATCAGACATTCATTTGTGTGTTTATACTTACCACTTCACGTCCCACCATTTTATCAATCTTTGGTGAAGAGTTCTTGTGGATTGCTTTATTTCTCCACTTATATTCATCGTGTTCGGACTCTCTGGTGGATTGCACGTATGCTGATCCCTACCAATACTTATTTCTTACTTGCCTTTTAGATACCTCAACAGCACTGTTAGAGACACAGCCCACCCAGAACACCATTAATTCAGTTAATAGGAGCTCAGCTGCATGTGGCTCCATGTGATAATCAGAATCAGGGTCAATTTTAGGGCGATTCGTCACTTCAGTCATAACACATCATCACCCTTCGGTCACAAAAGTGCAAGCACACATACACACACCTACTGACTTCTGTCAGGCATTTGATGCTGGCATCTCAACATAAAAAAAAAAACAGATCCAAAGGGCTTCTGTATAGTTTGAAATACATTTTTCTAATGGTTTTCTCAGTTTTGATTGTCATTTGGGATCAATGACACACACACACACACACACACACACACACACACATATATATACTGTATATATATATATATATATATATACAGTAGGTAGTCAAACGGAATGCTTGTTACAGCCATGTGTACCGGTATATATACAGAATTCAATTTCACACTCCCACAATGACACACACTAGCAAAAATGTCCCAAGTGCTGATAAATTGGTGGCCACAAGTGTGCAGCTTTTATCTGTACATGTGGTTAAACATGATTGATGCTGTTTTTATTTGATGTAGTTATTTATTACCGTATCCTCTGTCCCTAAAGAGTCTAATCAGATAGAAACAAAGCACCCATGGCCTTTTCATTTTGCGTGTGGAAAGGAACATGCGGTAAAAGTGCTTTATTTTGACTGTCATCTGTCTGTTGTTCCCAAAATGCTGTGGTGATCACAAATAACCCCACTTGTTATGGTTCATTACATCCCAGGAAATTGCCGGGCCGTTTTCACGGTTTGTTGAGGATGTGTGCAAATAATAGACATGCGCACCGGAGCTATAAAATAGCTGTTTTTGATTTGGGTTCTTCTTGTCTTCTTTGACCTGCAGGTCTACTCAGATACGCATAAGGAGCAAAAAACATAATTATCATCCTCTTCTTGTCCAAATTCATCTGCATCATTGAGTGTGATTAAAAACCTTTTCCCATGGAAATTAGTTTTATATCAAAGCAGTTAGTGCTCTTGCACGGCTTGTGTTAATTAAATGAATGAATGGCAATAGAAGGATGCAGTTAAAGCACAATTCACCCCCTTAAAGTGACAATTTTGTTATTTTCACTTGTTTCGTACATGTGTGACTTTCTTCCGTGGAAAACAAAAGGAGATGTTTTGATGAATGTTCACCCTGCTCTTTTCCATACAATAAAAGCATGTATATCAGTGCAAGAAAAAAAACAAATCTGCAGAAAAATGATATGATAGCTTTGTGTGACAGACAGACTGAGCAGAGTGTTGCATAGCAAAGTGTTGTCAACAAAAACTTGTTGTTAACTAAAATAAAATAAAAATAATTTAAAAGGGGTTATAATAGAATAGAATAATTATAACCCTAACCCTAACTTACTTTGCTACTCAGAAAACCCTAGTTAACATAATAAAATATAATATAATATATAATATTGACTAAAATACAATTAGAATAAAACAAATGATAATTATTTTTAGTTTTTGATACATGGCGTACTGTAAAACTTAAAATGTTTACAACCTGCCTGCATTAAACATGAAAATGCCACTATATAACATGAACATAGACATGTGCTGAAAAATTTATTGGCTTTCATGGAAAATTTCAGGGCTTTTTGTTGCAACATATTCTTGTTGTCCATATGATAGAATTGGATGCTATGATGTGTAAACTTGGACTCAAAATGTTAGATTTTAGTCATCTATTGATGCACCTAACATTACATAACCCACTAATATACTAAAATATGCACTTTTTCACCACCTCTCAATCAACAGGCAGACCATAGCTTAAATGTTGTTGTTGTCCATTTGAAAATGAGCTTGCTGTTTTCCATCCTACGCAGGGCCAATAAATCAACTGCCAGGATTCGGATGACTTTCCTTAGAGGACTAATGCTAGAGGCCAAAGGAGACACTAAACAGACTGTTTTATAGTCACTGCATATTAAGCATGTTTATAATAGCATATGTGCATGTTGGAAATGCATTCCAGCTTGTGTGTGTGAGTGTTTGGAAACAGAGATGGAATAATATGGGAGGAGAACCAGATGAAAGAGACAGCTCTCCTGGATCAGCACTGGCTCCTCCATCCCTTTCCCTCAGGGTTGACTTTCACTTTCCCCTCATCCCTTTCTCAACCTCAGTTTAAGGGCTCAGGAAGGCTCGGATGGTTGTGGTGTCAGTAGGGAGGTTTGGCTGAGGTTAGCATTGATCCCCCCCCATCAGGTCTCATAAATCAGTGCCTCTCCTGGGCCGTGAAAGCGCCTCCATCTTTGCCTGGATCAACTCTCATCCATTTGCACTGTCACTCTTAAATTACCCTTTCTCTCAACGCCACCCTAAGGTCTGAGAATAATTTCCAAGAGAAAGAAATCTGTGTTGGCAGATTTTGTGCAAAAATTGCCCTTCCTGTGGGGTTCATGTGTTTTCTGTCAGCTGTTTTTTTTTTAAGATAACAAGATGTTCTCTAAAGCTGAAAAAGGCTGAGCTGAGTGATGTTTGCTTGTTACTATTCAGGTATGACTTCAGTAACAGTTATGTTTCTTTTGTGCAGTATTTCATTGCAAAAACCTGCATCTTTTTCATTAGCTATCCAGGTGCTAAAAACACTCAAGAGTATGTTATAATGCTACACCCATAGCAGAGTTATTTCAGTGTCATTGAGATACTATTGTTTTTTGTTTTAATTTGTATGCTTATATTTTAATGTAATTTTTAAAGTTGAACTTAATGAGTATAATGTATGCTTCCCTGCCAAGTAGCTGAAGTAAAACACTTTTTTTTTTAATATACTATTTTACTCCACTAAACATTTATTTTATTTCAAGTAACGAAAATGTTTGAATGGTTTTGGTTTTAGTTGACTATAGTCATTCTTTTCAGCACAAACACCCCTCTTTTCTATGTAATGTGCGGTCACTACTGTGCATTTTACTCACAAAACTCAGCATTTTCCTTGTGCAATTAATGCTCTACTGTGACAATTGAAGGAGATCCTTGTACAATTTCTATCGGTAATGGTGGCAGCTATTCATCAAATAAAGATCAAATGATCAAAAAAGTGGTCATCTGCAGTTGTTTTACTTGTTCTAACTTATAAAAAAGTGTTTTTTGTATATCTGGGTATTTTCTCTTGACAGGCTGATTTAGTCAGGCTAAATAGCATTTTTACTTGAATAAAACCAAAAAATGTAGATGTTACCACATGAAGCACTATTTTTTGTTTTCGTTTTATGTACAAGAGCATTATAACTCACCAGTGTTTATTTTTATTTTAGTTTGTTTCACCATTTTAATATTAATTATAGCTTTTATAGTATTTATTAATATTCTGAATTAGCTTTCATTTTTAGATTTTCATTTTAATTTTAGTATTTTTATGTGCTTTGCATAATTCAGTTTTAGTTTCAGTAACTTCAACTTGATTGCAGTTATTTGCCAAGGCACCTGGCAAGTTTTTTCATCTAATGTTTATATTGTTTTATTTCAGCTTTATGTTTAATTATCGAAAACAGTAACTATTTTAGCTTTAACACTGTCACATATTTTCTTATTAATCCTCAAAAAGACAGCTGTTCAGTCTTCAATGAGTCTCTGACCTTGTCCTTCCTGTTGGTTGTTAGGGAAAGAGAATCCTGATTATGCGTCAGTCTCTGTGGTGAAGTTCTGGGCCGGTTAGACATCTCTCAGCCCTTTGTGCCTCATGCTGTGGCTGTTGTAATTGAATTCATTAATAGATTCAGAGGCCCGGAGCCGAAACGCCCCCTGAGGCTATTGACTTCACTGTGCCCCTTTTGGTCGCCAGATCCTAGATGGGGTAAATCCTCAGATCCAGACACCAAACTTTAATCATACACCAAACTCATAAACACACCGTGTCTGTTTTGATCACTTCTGATCAGTCTAGCTCCATGGCAACTCCATGTGGGGCCTCTCAGATGTCTCCTGAGAGCAGGGGTTAGTGACCTAGGGGGAACTTTGACCTTCAGCCCTATGTTGACATGAATTGAACAATAGAGGTCATATTGAGTGTTTTTATGAAGTGCAGGTGGAGAGGCGAGCACTGCACGGACCAGAGAGACCAGAGAGGGCGGGATGCAACAGATGGACACACTCTGCTGGACACCATATATGAGACTGTGCGGCATAATGACTTCCACTCTGTGCCTAGATAATCCTCAAAGAAACAGGTTTTATGCCTTTAATTTTGTATTTATTTTATTATGCTTATCATTTTATAACATTTTCTAAATATTTAAATATTTAAATCAAATGTATTATAAACGTTGAATATAGATTGTTAAAAATGTATAAAATAATATAGTGTTTAATGTTCTGTTATGTTATGTTGGGTTTTAAAAGGGTTTCTGTTATGTCTGAATTTCTGGGGAGGTTACCATTGTGCTAAAGAGCAGAGCTTGTGGTTAGGTCAATGATGGGTCTATAAACATGAAGATGACATACTGCTTTATTTAAAAAGCATTAACTGCAGTTGTTGATGCTGTGATATAGATTATATTAGCTCATGTATGTGTGCTATTGTTAACCGGACAATTGAAGCATTTAATTTACCGGAGTTGCACTTACTTGGTCTATTTAAAGGGATAGTTCACCCAAAAATGAAAATTACCCCACGATTTACTCGCACTCAAGCCATCCTAGGTTTATATGACGTTCTTCTTTCAGACGATTGCAATCTGAGTTATATTAAAAAATGTCCTGGCTCTTCCAAGCTTTATAATGGCAGTGAATGGTGGCCGAGATTTTGAAGCCCAAAAAAGTGCATCCATCCATCATAAAAAGTGCGCACATGGCCACACGGCTCCAGGGGGTTAATAAAGGCCTTCTGAAGTGAAGTGATGCATTTGTGTAAGAAAAATATAAGCCTTTATAAGCCTTAATCTCTAGTGTCCGCTAACTGTTCAGTCTATCAGTTTGCAGGCTTTTTTAAGTAAGGTTTACTAATTAGATTTTGCATTGTATATAGCCTACAGGACTATACACTACAGTTAAAAAGTTTAAAGTATATATAAATAGAGAGCAGTTGTTTAAAACTGTAATAATATTTCTGGCTCTTCCAAGCTTTATAATGGCAGTGAATGGTGGCCGAGATTTTGAAGCCCAAAAAAGTGCATCCATCCATCATAAAAAGTGCGCACATGGCCACACGGCTCCAGGGGGTTAATAAAGGCCTTCTGAAGTGAAGTGATGCATTTGTGTAAGAAAAATATCCATATTTAAATCTTTATAAGCCTTAATCTCTAGTGTCCGCTAACTGTTCAGTCAATCAGTTTGCAGGCTTTTTTAAGTAAGGTTTACTAATTAGATTTTGCATTGTATATAGCCTACAGGACTATACACTACAGTTAAAAAGTTTAAAGTATATATAAATAGAGAGCAGTTGTTTAAAACTGTAATAATATTTCACAATATTACTGTTTTTTTGGTATTTTTGATTAAATAAATGCAGCCTTGGTGAACATAAGAGACTTCTTTTAAAAACATTACAAAATCTTATTTATTCCAAACTTTTGGCCGACTATATATAAAAGATAGATTCTGTGGACTGTCTACATAAATGCCCTCTGATGTTGCTTTGGAAACACAGGCTACTGTACATATCTAATAAAAGAAAATACAATAAAAAAAAAAAAAACTGAAATTATTTTTTTAAATCCATTTTGAATCAGTCACAGAGGGCAGCTCTCACTGCATAACCAATCACACTGGTGTAAATTACAGGGAAGTGAGGGGAAATTATAATGCCCTAAATATGCTGAGGTTTCTCAAAGTGTCAGTGTGTACAATTTGCAGTTTATTTTCAGCATACACACCTTTTATGTAATTTTAAGGCCCTTTCAAATGACTTGCATCAGGGCTTCACCGCTAGTGCTATATGTGTTGCTTTGACTTCCACATGAAAAGCATAGCAGACTATTTTTCTAGATAGCAAGCGGGAAGTGTTGCTAGACAGTAAGCAGAGAAAACATGTATTTGAGCTTAAAACAGAAAACAACATCCCGCTGATGGCTTTTGATACGTTGTATCAAAAGCCGAAACTATAGCAGGATTCTCTTGAATTTAAATTAGTTCCTGAACTGAGAAACTATGTGTACAAAAAAAAACATTATGAGGCATTCAAAAACTCTTCATGATTTTTTACTGTTTTAAAGGGGTAACCACTGATTTCTAGTTGTGTCCTCTTTTGGAAGACCGAACAAAGTAGTTTAGCTTTCACAACGAAACACGCATCATCTCCACGACATGGCGGCGGCGGCAACAAAACTACAGCGAGAATAAAAGTTACACCTTCTTTCTTTGCGTGAACATTTGGGCGGTGTTATGCAAATCTTCCCACATCGTGACGTAGACATGTGGGGGCGTGTTTAAACGAGCCGTTTTAGGAGGGCGTGGGCGAGTCTTAACTTTTATAAAGAATATCTCTTTGGGTTTGAGACTTTAGTCTTTGCAACTTTAGGGATTTTATCTATTTACGAACAGCTTGTAACACTCCAGAGAGAAAGGAACACTTGAAATCGCATCATATGGCCCCTTTAAAGTATTTTCTGTTGCTTTTGCTCTAGAAGGCAAGGTGGGAGCAGTCACTGCAAGGAGGTTTCATATCATACGTCTTGCATATTGTCTAGTAATTATTGGCCATGCTTTGAAAGGTCAGCATCAAATGGGGTCAAAGTTGAAATTGTTTGAACTTTGATTGTCGCATTACAACGCTTGAGCGGCTCCGGGTACGTAAGGAGGTCTGTGATACATGGAGAAAGCTATCCTAGCATTTCATTAATCTCAATGGCAGTAGCTCAGCTGCCCTCCAAAACATCCTCTATAATGAAATATATGCGATTGATATATTGCCTGCAAAAATGAATGTAGTCAGAATAAATGGTTACTTATGAATGGCCTTCAGTTGAGATGGGGAAAGATGCTTTTTCCCCATAATGGTGTAGTTACAACATCTACAGTACCAGCAAAAAGTACCAGTACCATTTCATTCAGCAATTGCTAGTAAAAAAAATAAATAAATGGCAAGTAACATTAAATTAAACATGAAATTTTGAAGTAGAAAGATTGTTAGTCAGAATAAATGGTTACTTATGAATGGCCTTCAGTTGAGATGGGGAAAGATGCTTTTTCCCCATAATGGTGTAGTTACAACATCTACAGTACCAGCAAAAAGTACCAGTACCATTTCATTCAGCAATTGCTAGTAAAAATAAATAAATAAATGGCAAGTAACATTAAATTAAACATGAAATTTTGAAGTAGAAAGATTGCAACAGTTTTTTCTTTTAAAATGTACTTCAAAATATATTTTTTACAGTGCTGTGTTTTGTGTATTAAAATGTTTTATTGTGTATTATATTTTATATATGCAGATATTAAGGTCATGGAAAAAAATCTATATATAAATCTATAAAAGTACAGTAATACATTTTTTATTTTATGTACAGAAAAAAAAAAAATTCTAACAGGCCCATCTGACTGTTGCTGGTGCCAGGCCTACTTATTCAAGCATGTCACACATAATTACAATGACAGTTTATGATAATCATAACTAGGCCATATAATCCGGTGCTCATTTTGTATGTTAGTTGACAGGCTGTTAATACGCAATCCTCACCACAATTTGCACCCTCCATATAACCATTCATATTTTTACACAACCGTCTGACTAATGCATATGTGCTATTATTAGCCATATCAGTAAGTACACATGCGATTCCATTTTATAAATAATAGCATGTATCACATAAAATTAATGTACATGCAGTGAGTAGAAAAAGTGCCTCCATGGTTGACATACTGCTTCAGAAATGATAGGTGATGTTTCAGTGGTGCCAATACATAATTAATAGTACCATAAAGACCTTGAAGCACCAGGTACCACATTACAGATTTGTTTTCAAAACCTACATCATTACTTCACTGTGTCATTTAGTGAGGAGAGCGAGGACTGTTGCACCTCTAATGGCTCTTTAATTATTGAGACACCAACCGATTATCTTAGCAGGAAAATGCATGGATCACCTTTGAGTACTTTCATTTACAATGAGCGAGCAGATAGTGTGGCACAAATGCCAGATGTTGTTTTTATAGAAAGTCTGCACAAAGCATTTGAACAAAGCTTTGTGCACATATATGTAATTTTTTTATGTAATGTATAACAATTATATGTATAACATATTTAAATATATGTATGACACATATTAAATAGTCTAATATGTAATAATATTTATTATATAAAATAAATAGTCATAAATATTATGGCATGTTTGTTATGCCATTCCATTTACTGTATGTTCCAGTCCAGTGTTTGTTTGATCTAGTAAACACATTTTGTCTCAGTTCAGTGAGTTTGCTCAAAACAACCTTTAAAGTTCAAATGCACTTCGTTTCTATATCTAATTATATGTAGTAGAAATTTTGCTTGGTTTATTACTGTAAAAGGGTCTTGAACCCAGGACTGCTCATGTCAAAAGAAAGAACAATTTGTTTCAATTTTGACTGATCATTTGTTTTATTTATTTTCCCCCCTTAAATGTATGTATTGTATATTATGTAAGCTTGTTTCTGCAGTGGGATAAAAAAAAAAAAAGGTAATGGCGACTTTTAATCTCACAATTCAGACAATTCTGAGTAAATTGAATTGCGCGATATAAAGTTATTCTGAGGCAGAAAAAAAACTGAATTGCAAGAGGTAAACTCAGAATTTAGAGAAAAAATTCTGAAATTTATACTCACAATACTGAGTTTATATGTATAAAAAAAAAAAAAAAAATAAAAAAAAATAAAAAAAAAACTTCTGAACTGTGAGATAAAAAGTTGCAAATAACCTTTCATTTTTTTAATCCCAATATCATATAACAATGTTAACCCATGCTTTTTTGTCGGTGGGGAAGGGGTCATGTCATATCTTGCCAATTAATGTGATAGCCTCCAGATTTCTCACACCCCAAATCTCAAATTAACTCCTGATTATGTCCCTGATATATGGCGGCTCGTTATGTGAAGGGTTCTTTTGTGTTTTCCACCTGGCATGTGGGTGTTTGAATTTTGATCCCCAGTCAGTTCCCCCAGTCTCAGGATAATTAAGGACTGCAAGACCTGTTCTTTAAGAAATTAAGACTTGCAGGTTTAATGACAATTTCAAGCATGGCACTGGCAGAAATTACATGTCATATTGTTCTCTAGGATGAAAAAAAAATGCTTTGCATTAGTGTCGAGATTAAGTTTTTTTTTTTTAGTTATGGACAGGGGCTTTCTCTTCTTTGTATTCACGGTTGGCATTATCCTCAGTACAGACACGATTATATTTGTTATTTAAGAGTATGATGTGATGTACCAGCTGTCAGCCTAGTTCTCTGCCACCATCTGCTGTGATCTTAGTTAACAGCATATGTAGAGAAACAAGGAATGAAAGTTTGAGAGGGTAGCGCTGTAATGCCCTGTTTACACTGACAACGATTTTATTGCTGAAGATGGTGAGATCGCTGTTGGTTGCGAGTAGGCAAATCATATCCCCTCTTACTCATTGCCTGATCAGAAACAGTGTTATTGTGATGTCTTGTTCTAGCTAATCAAAAGAGCTTTTCTTAATAATTTATGCTATGCTAAGCTAACAGGCTAAGCTGCTGAAGGCTGAAAACACTAACTGAAAACACAAACAAAGGGAGGTACTTCTATAATATTTTCTATCATTTCTACTCATCAATCACCAATTCACATTGAAAGTTAATGATCTGTTTACACTGCATATTTTATGTATATACGTCCCTTAAAGGGATAGTTCACCAAAAAAATGAGAAATCTGTCATCATTTACTCACTCACATGTCATTCCAAACTGCTGTAGAACACAAAAGAAGATATTTTGTCCATACAATGAAATTCACTGGCTCCAAAACCACTCTGGACTCCAATGACTTGAATGGGCAAAATAAACAAATATATGAAAACCAGAAGACATTTTTCGAAATATCATTTTTTTGTGTTCCACAGAAAAAGAAGGCCATACAGGTTTGGAACAGCATGACAGTGAATAAATGATGTTAATTAAACTATATTTTTGGGTGATCTATCCATTTAAGAGAGGCACCAGGGCTCCAATACACGTTGGCTCACGGCATAATTGGTGTCGAATATGAATATCCAGGGTCACAGAGGTCTTTTTGGTATTCAGCATAAGTCACTTTCCTGCCAAATGATATGGCTCATTATTAGCTGAGTCGACTCATGGGGAACACATGGAATCGGACTAATTGACATTGCTAATTGCGCTGAATGGCATCCCAACTAAGGTCAGGGTTGTTTCAGATTTCACTGGGTATCTGTAAATGTGCCTGTATTGGTGAATGTTTAATTGAGGATGGAGAGAGGGTGCAGAGCGGCAGATGGCCTCTCCCCATACTGCATTCTCCTGACACACTTCCACATTACACTGTGGAAACTGATGCTCTCTATAGTTGGAACAATGGCTGTGTATAGACCAGAGAGTCTATAAGAGGGAGAAGACAAACCACTCGCAGAAAAACAAAGAGGAGAAACGGAAGTCCTGCCTTTTAGTTAAAATAGCCTCCAGAATGTACTAGATTAGTTTGTTTTGAGCTTAAGAAGCAACATTTGAGATTTTATTGCTGATTTGTAATATGCTATTGAAACAATCCTGACAAACGGTAGTGGAGAAACCCCCCCCCCCCC
>NW_015655565.1:1458335-1467430 GCF_001515625.1 Sinocyclocheilus rhinocerous | reverse complement strand
GACCCCCCCCCCCCCCCCAAATGAGATAAGAATGGAAATGTGTTTTAGTTGTAATAGTGTCCATAGTGGACATTATTGAGTGCACTCATTCAATTCCACAATGCACCTCAAAACAAGTGTACAACCGATGTACACTTTACCGCTAGCTGCTAGAGAATAATGATACACTGTGAGCATCACATCAACTGAATTCCTATGTCTCGCCAGAAGATGACATCTCCAGCACTAGGGTATTTGAAGTGCATTATTTCTTTTTGGTATTTTTTAGTGTGAACACACTAATCACACTATTTATGCTAAAAAAAAAAAAAACGGCATAGTTTCAGAAAAGGGACATCACATTGGTAAGGTTGTCAGACGCCCAGATACAAGGGTCACAAAACACTGATGCACAAGAGAACGAGGGAGACCATTAGTGTACTGGCACAGGAAATGGTGCTCATACTGCTGTTTGATGCTTTTACAGTGCACTTCACAGGCCACACATTTCATTTCAGTTTAGTGTGAAAGTCTGCACAGTCTTTTATTTCCATTGAAAGAATTCCATCCAAGTCCTCCAGATGATTTTTTTTTCTGCATCGTGGCTGAAGTAAACATGAAATGATTTTGAATGTTTTGATGAATCATAGCGTAGTCTGTTCTTGAGAATTTTCTCTTTCTGATTTGTATGCTGTCTGTTGCTTGTTTCCGAGGCTGGATTACGTGGGACTTACAGTTGAGAATCTGTTTAATATCAAATGTTCTCTGCTTTCCCATTTTACTGCCTCAGTGCTGCAGGTAAATAAACAGCAATAGCTTCATTTTTTTGGATTACCGTTGCAGACAGCAAGGCATCAATGTGCAAAACTGTGAAGATAATTTCAGATGGACAATGGTATAACAGCATGGCATTATTGAATATATGTGTGTGAGAGCATGCAGAAAAACTGTGCAACTTAAAAAATTACATTCATGCTTCTTTAGAATCTTTCAGAAATTTGGATATATGTTTGGATTGTGGCAAGCAATTTAACATTTAATCTATAAACCGTACTAGTATAAATTTTTGTGCTACTAGTACTTATTTTTTAGATTGTATCTTTTCCATTAAGTACTAGTACTTTTTCATTAGCTACTCATGCTAATTCTTTAGGTACTAGTGTATTTTGTAAAGTTACTAGTACTTATTCATTAGATAGTTCTTATTTATTAGATACTAGTACTTATTCCAATAGTGACTAGTATTTTATTATACTTAACTTGTTACGAAAAATTTGAACATATTAAACGTATCTTTCCTTGTGTTTTCATGGTAACCAATTAGCAAGATTAGCTAACATACAAAGCCAGTTAGGTCTACTTAATCAATTTATATATGAATGTATTGTATTACCATGTGAACTCTGATTGGACAGTTGAGAGGTCATGTTTATGTAATGATCTGTTTGAATGAAGATATTTCCAAATACATTCTCCCTAGTTCTGTATGAGGTTGAAGATTTCTCCAAATGAACAGGTAGTAGTAGTGAGATACTAATGGCACTTATTCATTAGGTACTAGTACTTATTTATTAGACACTAGTATGTTTTGTAATTATTACTATAACAATTCTTATCTTACTAGTCAGATCTGCTTTTTACTCATCTTAATTTATGACTAGTCCGAATGGCCTCAGTAGTTCAATATTACTAGTAAAATAAAAAATATTGCTAGTAATATTTTGAATAAATACTAGTATCTAATAAATGTGTACTAGTATCTATTTTATAAATACTAGCTAATCAATAAGTACTAATGAATAAGTACTAGTATATCTAATAATAGGTACTAGAATCTAAAAAAAAAACAAAAAAAAAAACTAGTATTTAATGAATAATTACTAGTACAAAATGATCTACTAATCACAATTGGAATACATACTGGTCAAAACTGAATAGGTGATTTCTCAATGACAGATCCCCATAGCAGTCAATGGCAAAAATTTGAAATTTGTTACTAGTAACAATAGAATAATTATTAGTCACTATTGAAATAAGTACTATAGTATCTAATGAATAAGTACCAGTATCTAATAATAAGTACCAGTATAATGAATAATAAATAAGTATCTAATGAATAAGTATAGTGTCTATTTAATAGGTAATGGTATCTAATGAATAAGAACGAGCATCTAAAGAATAAGTACTATATCTTTTAGAAAGCTACAGTACCTAAAGAATAAGCAATGAAAAAGTACTAGTACTTAATGGAAAAGATACTAGAATCTAAAAAATAAGTACTAGTAGCATGAAACTAGATACTAATATGGTTTAATATTACAATGGATTGCCATATTTGGATTAATGTTCTCTATGTATTTGTCTTTTTATTTGAAACACTACTGGTCAAAAGTTTGGATTAATAATGATAATTTTAAAAATATTTTTGAAAGAAGTCACTTTTGCTTGCCAAGGTTGCATTTATTTGATCAACAATTTATACACTATGGTGTGCATTTTTGTTGTTGTCGTTGTTTTTTAAAACAAAAACAAAAACATAAAAGAATTGTAATTGTTCCAAAATTTTGACCAATTTGTAACATCTCCAAACCAAGGGTCTCTAAACTAAGCAAACTTGCACACTTTGCATTACAACATTGCAGCAGCATTGATTATCAATACACATTAACTTGTCATACTATATGAGATTTGTGAGTGAGTGCATTATGACAGCACAACTATCAACTGATGTTCTCTCGTGAGGTTTTGGAGACTGCTGATAAACATATGCCACATATTCATGCACAATGAGTCTTGTGCACCCTACTGTGATAAACGCCTGATCTCTGTATCCTGATGAGACCCCCGGCAAAATCAGCTTAAACAGATTATGATTTTGATTATGACAACATAATCTATACAGTTAAAAAATAAAACGAAAAAAAAGTAGCATGTTAAATGGTTAACATTGTCTAACAGCAACACCATCGGATACAGTTTTAGAGAATAACATCTATTTTTTTTTTACTCAAGTCAAAATGATAGAAGCGAACGAGTCCGATTCCGATTCCGCGAACCGGATCTTTCGAGTGGTTCATTTAAATGAACTGATTCAACAAAACGATTGAATTTTTACTGCTTAACATCCCTGACCTATCTGAAAATAGAAAATAATCATCAAAAATAAGCCTGAATGCTTCAAACTGGTAGAAATGGACAGATTAATTACACTCGGATGTAACTGATTTGAAACGAACCTTTGTGATTAAAGGTGCACCGTGAGTGTTATGACGTGCGTTTTTTAACAACGATCGGTGGATCAAGAGATCAACAACAAGGTGAATTCCCTGTCTTGTTATGTACATTAAGCAATAAAAAATAAAAAAACAAGGTGAATTGATAATAATATCCAAAACTACAATAGTATCAAATAAAAGTTTATAAAGTAAGCATATTATTGTAGATATTTTGAAGCATCGTTAACATTTTTAAAAAGCGTAAACATGTTAAGATTTTGAATTAATTGTAATAAACAGTAATGTAAACATACCTCTACAACATATTGTAATATTAGTTTCATGTTGACACTGTAACAAGCTAAATGCTGATTCAATGCATTTATCAGATGAACTGTGTAAACATCAAATGGAGTTACGTTTACATAAGGTATATTAATATGTAAATATGTATAAATAAAAACCCAAAGGCAGAAAAAGGCCTCCTCATTTCACAAGACTGATTTAATGGTATCTGTCTGCAGAGTATTCTTCTAGTTTTCTATTTTTTTTAAAAAGCATCCTTTTTATAGTACCTAATTAACTGGGTTGTCTAGTATGATTCATGGAAAATCTAGACTGCTTTTAACTACCTTGATTGCTTTGTCTGTTTTTATGGATCAAACAACACTTCATTTTGCATAAAATAAAGTAAGGCTTATAAACAGATTACTCAGATGCATCAAGGCAGATGCTCTCCATAAATCTTAGTTGCCAAATGTTGTGTAACATTGATTAAATCTCTAAATGACAAAGAAAATATCTAAATACCGTTGCGTGTCTGTGTTTTATTTTCCTCCTCAGGATGGGGCTATCTCTTTATCATGCTTCTTTTCCCTTAGCTGCCCCCATAAGAAAAGCATCGCTTCTGTTTCCCATGCTGTGCTCATCATCACAGCTCACAACCGATGAATCCAATAGTATGCAGCTGCAGCCCCGCAGACCCACACGTTTCAGGCCACACGATCCAGACCACCCGATCTAGGCCGGAATCTGCTGGGCCTCCGGAAAGTGGTGAAACACTGCAGCTCCAGAAGGTGAGAAGCCCTTTTGGTATTCTATTACACCTAAAAGTCTCTATCACTCTGTTTTTCTTTTGTGAACATATTCAGTGGTGAGAATTATATTTGAAATGTCTACAGTACATGCCAGTTGATCAGTCAATAGTTTGAAATGCACTGTACCATAAGAGCACTGACCGTGGCTATGTTTAAATACAAAGTTGCAAATTTAAATGTAGAAAATTAGAATATCACATAAAACATTCGATAATAAGCACCATTTCCATGCCATGAACAAAATCGTCACTTCCTAGGAAATTGGTGCAAAGTATCAATTATAAAAATTAAAGCTAGTGCAACCGGGGAAGCATGTGGCTCTCTTTTGTATTTCAGAATTATTAAAACACTGTTTGAGATGGTGTGCAATGGGAATGGTTTGCTGGTTAGTCCAGTTATCCAATCACATGATCTGTTGAGGCAAAGTCACATTTTTTTAGTTGTGCAGTGAGGAACTTAAGTACAACCCTCTACATTGCGAGTAAATCACTCGCATATGCGACTAAATCTTCACTCTGGCGACTAAATGATGTCTAATATTAGCCAATTGCTAATAAATTCTCAGATTTTACTCGCCAGTGTGTATATATGTATATGTGTATGTATATATTTATCAGTCTGGCGAGTAAACACAAAAATTTACTAGCCAATGGCGATTCAATTGCCAAGGTGTTCGTAGAGGGCTGAAGTAAGTTGTACTTATTAAGTAAATGTTTCCATTGTAGTTTATATGCATGCTTTCTTATCAGCAAAAAAAAGAAAAAAGAACTATATGCCTCAACTGAGCTGAGATTTTATGCACATCTTGAAGTTTCCATCTAGTATTTTTCTTTTGCAATCTCCCAAAATGTGCTTAAAAATATGTGGATGGAAACATACCTTGTGATTTTTTTTGTACATTTCTGTTGGTTTTAAAGCATCCATGTAACATGGAAGTTGGCAGGGTTGGTGGATAAACCAGACTAGACTGAAATATAACCAAAATTTGGTTGCCGTACTAAGGTTGAAGGTGAAATGTAATGGTGTGGTGAGGTCACGTTTACACAGATTTCTAAATGGGTTCCAGAAAGCAGCTTGTTGGTTTTGAAAGTGACTTCTGTGTGAGCTGTGCTTCATATACTTTGCTGCACGATGCCCACAAAATTACGCTGACATTTTGATTATTCGGCACCTTCATTTTTATATTTAACACCAGTTTATTGTTTCAGTAAAGTTTACAGACATTTTAAAAGGTCACTTTCACAAAAGCACTTTATTTCAACTGAAATCATATCAGTCTGGATTCTGTTTATTATATTAGTCATATCAGTCTGGATTCTGAAGATTAACAGACCTAGACAGTGTGATTGTAGCTTGGCTTTGTGTAACATTAAAGTGCGATAATTGGAATACAGTTTGGTTTGTTCTGAAAAACAGGTGGCGCTCAATGTGTTACATTAGATACATCTTCTGCGAGACATATATTACTTGCCTGATACTTTCTTCTTCAGAACTCAGTATGTTTGGTTTAGGTGTATATTTTTGACTATATGTGCCAGCAGTGCTGGATGAAGAAATGGGTTCAGGTGGTTCAGAACAGGTTGACTGATGGCTGCAGTAATAGAGGAGCAAAATACCCAGAGGCAAGATGGGCTTTGGGGGCGTAAGTGCATTAGAGCCCATCTTGACTCTATGCAAAATCATACTGCCCTGGGGCTGGTCTGATGGTATCAGAGGATTAGAATCAGAATCAGAATCAGAATGAGCTTTATTGCCAGGTATGTTTACATATACGAGGAATTTGTTATCGTGACAGCTTCCCCCGTCTGCGCGTCCTGAAGCGCTTGATCAGCACCGCAGCTCCCCCTACAACAATGTCCAGCAAAACATCAGAATAATCAAAAACCGGTGAAATATCGGGTGGTGTGTACTTCCGAATGTCCAGCAATTGGTCTCTGGTGAAACTGATTGCAGGGATATAACTAAAGACAGGACACACTAACAAAAACATAAAAACAACTGCGGAGCACGCCACGGAGGCAGCCATCAGCGTCGGCGCCATCTTATGCATATAGCATGTGTCAGTTTGTTTCTAACCCATACTTATAATGAGGACATACACACTCAGTCTATCATTAAACAGGTCAATCTAAACAGCTTCAGTGTGAACAGTGAACAGTAACTCACTTGTGTGATCCACTGTGAAAAATGACTCTTACTAGCTGATCATACTGTAGGTCCATCAAAAACACATTTGGACACTGCCTGTATCAAAAAGTAAAGCTATAAAAGGCTGAAAGTGTCAAGCCGTATGTTAACAGGCCAATCTGTTATATGCAATGATATGGAATCGACTTGATCACTAGATATAGTATAGTGCAGTAAATTATATGAATGACACTTTTCATGTTGATTACTGACTTTATGTTTGTGTTAAAAGAACATTTTTTAAATAGAAGCAGGAAAAAATGCTGTGTTTTGGGTGAGATATTATGCAATAGACCCTGTCAATAATTAATGTGTTACTTCACATGGCATATAAAATATTCATTGATTGATCACGAGGATGAGAGATGGAAATGCCTGTTTGAGACAAAGCCATCAGACAGAAAACGCAACCAACAAAGCACAACAACTAGGCCTAAAAGCCAAGTGCTCTTTTCTGACAGACTAAATGGTGCGCTCACGTGTCACAAGGTTCATAACAATGCTGTTATTGTTAACTAAAACTATTTCATTTTTTTTCATTATTAAAATTAAGCTGATGTAAAATATATGAATATCAGATGAAAAACAAAAACTGAACAAAAATTAGAAATGTTACCTTTGCAACTAACTGAAATAAGTTTAATTTGGAGTACTAAAATTATTAAAATTGAAATAAACAAATTAAATCTAAATAGAAATATTAAAATAAACTAATAACTAAATTATAAAAGCACAGAATAAAATGACTAAAACTAAAATTAAAATTAAAACTTAAAATATAAATATAATTTAAAATATTAAAAAATGCACAAATAGCATATAAATAATTTTTAAATAACACTGGTACATGCATAGATTTATTTTAAGGTGCAGTGTTTTTCTTTCCCAAGGAGGTGAATAATATTCAGAGAAAGCTGTTTGTCAGCAACCAATAGTTGGTCAGCTGATGCATGACCCCCCTCGAAGTACATGAAATGCACACTGCCATCTTTGCTCTTTTTGTAGAACAAATTTTAAGTGGAACAAATTATTGCTTAGTTCACATTTAAGTGCTGTGCTGAAATAATTGCTTTTCAATATGCCCCACAATCCACATGGCAACATGAAATGTCAGTGTTATGAACCTAAGTCAGATCTTGCAGCAACATCAAATATCTTAGATTGCTTCCACAGCAATCAGATTATGAGATATCTGACATCCTGAAAGCCCATCAGCAGGGCTTTGCTGATTTGCCTTTATTTGATTGTTTGGTCTAGATCTATATACCCATGGTAATGTATTGGATCACTTTCATCATTAAATAGATTCTGCAGAGGAAATAAGTAATTTTTCCCCGAGAAAAGCTATACTTTTTAGTGGATTCAAACAGGGAATTTGTTAAAAATATATATTAAAAAATATTATTTTATATTTAATTTTAGATTTTTTTATAGCACAGTGAGTGCACACAAGATAAAATAAATGACATTTTATTTATTTTATTTAATTTTCATAAAATTGTATTTACACAAATACTGATGAACTTTTTGTTGTGTAGCATGCCATACTCCGTTAAAGAGGAGGTTGAGTGGGACCGACCAACTATCTTATATAAAATATGTAAAAGGCATGTGAAATATGTAAAAATGTGGGTGTGTCATTGTGGCACGGCTGATATTTTATTGTGCTTGATGTCTGCTTATTGTGATTAGAGCAGCAGCTTTAGCAATGTGTCTTGATAATAAGGATGATGTACCCACTATTCACCATTTTCTGGTTAGCATTTAACAATTTTTAACAGACAATTCTTAAAAAAGTACAATGAATAGATTAAAAAATAACAGCATACATTCTATTAGAGATGCACAATATATTGGTGACATATATTGGTTATCAGCCGATATTAGATAGTTTTACCCATATCGGTTTGGTCCGATATCGGGTATTTAATTGAACATGATCATTTCTGCTATTTTTACATTCAGATGACCTTTGCCTTCATCGAATGCTTGCTTAAAGTTAATCTTTCAGAACACTAATAATTTAATATCACTGTTAACTGTAATCTTTAAAAAATCTCGAAATGAATATCCTTTTTCATACTTTATAATGTTGTGATGCCTGAAATCACTTATAATTTTTGGTAATACTTAACAATAAGGTTTAATTTGTTAACTTTACTACATTAGTTAAGATGAACTAAAAAAAACCTTCTACAGCATTTATTAATCTTAGTTGATGTTAATTTCTACATTTACAAATACATTTTTTTAGTACAGGTTGAATTGTTTAACAGTAAAGCACTTAGACTAACATGAACAAAAAATGAACAATTTAATTTTCATTAACTAGCATTGATAAGCATTAACTAGCATTAAAGGGGTCATGAACTGCATTTTTTATTGTTTTGTACTGTTCTTTGAGGTCGACTTATAACGTTATCAAGATTTTTACATTAAAAAAACTTCATAATTTAGATGTAAAAGGTTATTTTATGTCCTGTTTTGAACCCCTCATCAGAATGCTCCATCTGATGTGGCGGATTGTAGACTCGGAAGTAAACGCCCACTACTATGATTGGCTAACAGTTGTGTATGTTTGACAGCCTACATCCTTCATAGCTGGCTGCTGTGATTT
>NW_015655565.1:1444084-1458310 GCF_001515625.1 Sinocyclocheilus rhinocerous | reverse complement strand
GCTGCTGTGATTTAGGTTAAAAACGCATAAATACTCAGTACATATCAAACGATCTGTAAGAACAGACAAAGCAATAGTGACCACGTAATAAAAACAGTTACTCACACTTGTGTGGTGCAACATTACTGTCAGATCCAATATGGTCGCCACAGCATCGTCTTTTAGTTTCAATCTTTCTGAAAATCCTGCTTCGATTTGGACCTTGTTTGTAAACGAATCCGTGGTAAAATAAAGTGAGCAAAGGACCAAGTTCTTACTGACGCTATACAAAGACTGTTTTTCCACAACTTGGCACTGCACAGCGTCTTGTTTTCTTCGGAGTCTCTTTATCGTTTGGTTTCTGCGTAGACCTGCGTTTGCCTCTCTCGTTATTTACACTACATGCGTGAATCTGTGGGCGGGGCTAAACAGGCAGTGATGTAGAAGCAGGTGTTGATCTTCTTCTACGTCATAAAGGGGGCACATTCCACAACATGTCGTTTTGGCAGATTGGCTTCAATATAAGCTGTTTTTAGGCTAATGAGGAAGATTTGAGTTCTGAAACTTACAGGATGTTTTTATAGTACAATGACCTCTTATCTGACAAAGGATCAAGGGATTTTTGATTTCTCAGGTATTGAGTTAATGAATGCTATAGAACATATTTCTCATAGTTAGTTCATGTTAACTTATGCAATGAGACTTTATTGTAAAGTTTTACCTTTTTTTTTTTTTTTTACAGTGATTTTTATTTAGGCAAAATAATATAAATAGTATACATTTTAAAATTGTCCATTATGTGAAAATAATTATAAGTTAATTGGTAGTGGTCCAAAAATGTATTATTAGTACATCCCTACAAAATACTATAAATACAAGCTCTTGCACAAATGTTGTACTCCATGGTGTAACTGGATCTCTTTACACAACAGCTAGAGAGATGATACTGCTCCTGTCCCCTCTGTCCTGTAAAAAAAACTGTAATTAAGTGTAAAACTGTAAATGCATTGGTTGTGACAGTGAAGTAAACTGTGATATGTTCTTTAGGAGCTCCTATGGTGAATATACAGTTTACATCCTTTATCTGTTGTTAAGTGAGTGTCAATTTGTTAAAGCATCCATAAACAACATGGATAAGAAGATAACTACACGTTAATGTCCTCTGTTTAACTTAAAGGTGCTGTATGTAGGATTGACACCGAGTGGTTGAACTAGGTATTGCAGTCCAAATTCAAAATATTGGAGAGGGTTTTTTTCACCCGGCCCCTCCTTCTCAGACTTGATGCAAACGCAGGTTGCCAGATTGACGACACCAACAGGAACGAGCGCACTTGACGATGAATGAAATGAAATACGTTGTGGTTTCCAACTGGCAACCCGGGGTGCCGAAATACAATTGGGTAAACTGGCAGTGGGCGGGTTTCACAAACCAAAACAGAGACCGACATTCTGGCCCGGAACGCACATTTTCAAAGGAGAATAACTGACTGTAGCATTGTTTTTCAGATAAACAAGTATGTTAATTTATATTGTGAGGAAGATACTTAAAAAACGTTCAAACTCTGAATTGAATTTATTTTAACTAAAAAAGACAAGTAGACAGTAAGTAATAAAATAAGAATAGATTAATGACAAGCAATGGCACAAACAAATACAATAACAAGATACAACTAAAATGAACTGCTTTAAGTTTTTCAGGTAGGTTTAACAGTAATATTCAGGTACAGAAATATCACAGAAACAGAATAATCTATTTAACTTTAAAATAACACTGGTTAGTCTTCAATGTATAAATAGACATTAATGAGACAGCAGCAGGTTTATTTAGGTTGCTGTCTCTTTAAGACCTCATGCACGGATCAAACTGTTACACATAAGTTTTGTTTTTCAACTGTTTACATTAACTTAATAGCCTGTATACCGACAATGTTTAGTATAAATCGACTGTTTACATGAATACTCATCAAGACGGGCACTTTAACATATTTTTGTATGTATTTGGCCGTTTACGCGCAATAAGGTGCGCGCTCTCAGATGCGTCTCTATGTGCGCGCGCTTTGGGTGTGGCGGCTCACAGAAAGGGTCTCAGGCCATGTCCACACGTACACGGGTATTTTTAAAAACTGAGTTTTTCCTTCTTCCGTTTAAAAAAAAATCTCCATCCACATGAAAACGCAAACGCATGCTATGAAGCACTGTCAAGAGCATGCCAAGCCAACAGGTGGCGATATAATCTCAACCGTAAAGCCATGTTGGCCAATCAGAAGCCTGAAAAAGTTTCCAGTAGGCGGAGATAACAGCGCAGGCTCCGTTTTTGGCTTGTGACGTTTCGCTGTCTACACGATAACGCTGCAACCGGAGTTTTTGAAAATCTTCACCCTGGCAGGACTTTTAAAAAATGTTCCGTTTCAGTGAACTGGTGCTGCGTTTGCGTGTGGACGAACAGCCGAACCGCGTAGAAAAAGCTGCGGTTTTGAAAATAACCGCGTTTGTGTGGACAGGGCCTCACAGTCACAGAGCGCACTTGAATGTTTAAAATTGTAAGACTCAAAAGCATGTGCAAATGATACATTCGGTCATCTGTCGCGAGCGTCTTTCACATTGAAATATTTGCGGGAATTTCTCATGTTACAAGCGCGGAAACTGTGGGAATCAGTAGAATTATGCTCAATCCCCGCAATCCCGTGCCAAAATTCAAGCCCTGTAGAAGGAGCAAAGATCATGTGGTGTGATGATTTTTGGGTTGCAACACTCTCATTTCCCAATCATCCCCTTAGCTATCCATTAGTATCACATCTTATGTTTTCCATTTAAATGTATGTGTTACTGAGAGCCTATATAGAAGTGTGCTTGTGTGGCAAAGCTTGTCGCAAAGCTTGTTTTTTCACTCTCTAATCGTAGGAAAGAACTGCAGCCTATTGATTTGCAATTAGCCTCTGCTCTCAGCTCACACCCGCTTCTCTGATACTCAAGGATGAGAGGAGCAAAGAGCACAGATGAAATCAAAACAAAAACAAACCAACTTTATTTAGCATGTTCACTCCTACTGTTAAAGGGGTGGTTGATTGTGATTTCACTTTTTTAACATTAGTTAGTGTGTAATGTTGCTGTTTGAGCATAAACAATATCTGCAAAGTTGCAACGCTGAAAGTTCAATGCAAACGGAGATATCGTCTTTTAAAATTCTGGCAGTTTAATGCCTACAAAAACGGCTGGTAAGGGACTACAATGAGCTTCTTCCCAGGTCCGTTACATCACGAACCCAGATAAACCCCACTTATTTTACTCTTTTTTTACATTTAGATTGCTTTTGCATAATCTAGTATCACTTTAAGTTAATCTTCAATCTGTAAACAATAATACTGTTAAATATTGTTAAATGTTATTGTTAAATGTTAAATATTTTTTAGCAAATCTCAGAATGATTATCTATTTTTCATATTGTGGCTTATAATGCCTAAATGTACAGTCATGGCCAAAAGTTTGGGCACTCTGGGACGTCCTGAAGACTTCTTCACTGCAGTTGAACCTCTCTCCTTGAAGTTCTTGATGATGGTAAATGGTTCTTTCAGGTGCAATATCATTCATGAAACATTCGTAAATATAGGAGTAAATTCTGAGTAATCTGCGCGTAAAACGGACCTTCCCGAAAACTCTCCTCCAGATTCACAAACACTTTGTAAACTTCCGATTTGATTCACGCTCATTCACAATTACCATAATCCCCGCCTATGAATTACAGCTACGCAAATTGCGTGTCCAGGAACGCAGTGGAATATTCTGGTCTACTTTCTCAGGTTTGGCTCCAGTATATTGCATAAATGCAAAAAGACTAATAGGCCATATGCCTAACAATAAATATTCAATAACGTGTGTCCACCAAAGCGTTTTTAGCCAGCTGAAAAATGTCAGACGCTCTTCTGAAAACGGCCAGCTAGTGGTGCTGGAGGACGCTTTGGTGGCACAGCGTTTTTCCATCTGAGACGCTTTGATTGCTATAATTTGGAATATCCACGGCAGTAACGCATTACTAGTATCTCATTTTGAAGAATATTACTGAATATAAAAATGCAGTAACCAGCAATGTTAACTTCTCTATTGTTGTTCAGTTGTTGTATAAGTATGATTGATCGGTGTAGCCTCGTATTTGTCCCGCCCCTCCTCCATTGATTGGACGGCTGGGTAAAAAGTGACAGAGACAAGCGCTGCGTTTTACCCAAAGCTAAACAGTTTTTTTTAGACAGTTTATCAAGTCCCAGCTACAAAAAACAAAAACAAAAACAGCAAACGAACTTGTAAAATATTATGATGGCAGTGCATCAAAATTCAGTGTCATCAGTTTGCCAAAAAGAACACAGAATGTTTTACGCACCATTTACACATGGTAGGGAGCAGGTGTAAATTTATTTCGTACCAACTAACATTTTGAAAATTCGAACACTTTCATGAATCCCAAAATTTACGTCAGAACAGCTTTACGAACGAACAAAAATTTGTTCTGCTCGTGTTTCATGAATGAGGCCCATTGATTGGAAGCTCTCTTTTTATAGCAATCAGTCTGCTTCTTACAATCTAATTAGTATGATAGTGATTTTACCTGACTAGTACTCATTCACTGCTGCTGATATGATTAGTCAATTAATGTTAGCTGGTCATTTTGTGTCAGAATCAAAAAACGGTGAAATTCGTTTTTTTGTGAAAAGTTCATTTTTTGGCCAATTAAGCTTTTAGCAATTATTTAAATGCATTTATTTGACAACTTAGTGTAGTATTTTAATGTCAGCCATTTATTGGCTATGGGCCATAATATGTATATAATTATTGGCTTATTGCACCGGCCAGAGTTTTAATATTACATCCCTACTCTGAACATCTTGACCAGACTATTTCAAGATATTTTGACCGGACTATTTTTTTGTTCAACCAAAGCTAGATGGGGGGAGTGTCCAGCAAACTATTTGATAACTGTCTTTATTTTTCATATTCTGTTGGACCTTGTAGTGGCAGGAGGAAAACGTCAACTTTAACTATACAGTGCATTAATGTTATAAGGTTTGATCCTGGCAAAAATATTTGAAAGATAATTTGAGGAACTGTCACATGCTCTGCCAAAATTTACCATACAGTATTTGTCTGTCACAGAAAAGCAGCTTTTCAGCTCAGTGTTCTTATGATTACCAGAGTATTCATAAGCATCTTTAGGAAAGGCATCTTTATTTTCTTTTCACTGAATGTTCTGGAAAACACAATTATTTCCTTTCCGCTCATGGGTGTCTTTTTCTCTAAAAGCCTCTACTTGCAACAGTTTGCTGGAAAAGATTAGTGTTATCGTTCTTGTAATGCGTGGCCGTCACTTCAGCCGATAGGTATCACCCTGCACTGTCTGTGGTTCGGGGTGTGCTGCTGCATTGATTTCCTCCAGAGTGGATGGCCTGGCTCCTTCCTCCCTATTTTTCTCAGCCAGTCAGAAAGACTCAACACACACTTGCCCTCTTGCTTGATGTTAATCTTCTTAATTGAGTATGTGAGCCAGCCTCTGAGAGACTTGAGATACGGGGAAAGAGGCAGGGAGGGATGGGAAATTGATTATGTGTGCTGATGCTTTCTCACAGCGGGACGTATACCTATTTGAGGTGTATCCCTGACTTCTGTGGTCTTTTTAACTACTTTGTGTACATTTCAAGGATAAAAACAGAGATTTCTTGGAAATATAGAGCTGAAATTTGGCCAAGTTATAAAGATTATTTATTTACTAGAATAACTCGCACTGTGACTATAAATAGTCTGACAGACCTATGTAACCCCTGAATGATGTAATAATTCCACCACCATTATGCTAGCAGCTCTGTTGCTTTATTTAATCAATACTGTTCTCTTGGCCTCATGAATAAAGGGTCTCATCCCTCCTCGGCCTCTGGAGAGGCATCTGTCAGCCCTGTGATGAATCGAAAAGCCTTATTAATAGGTCTGTAAGAAGAATGTGTTTCTGGGGTTGCCTGTCACTCAGAAGGTCTTCCTGCAGACCCACCGTTCTTTTTGGGCCGATGGCCCCCAATGGGAGGGACTGTTTAATTACAGGCTGTCTCTCCTTCACTGCAGTCACCTTTCTGTGAAAGAAATAAACAGTGAAAGCAAAGCAAGAAAAAGGAAAAATAACTTTGACCTTCTACTGATGCTGAATAGGTTTTTTATTTATTTATTTATTTTTTCTGCTCTCTGGAGTGCTTGATTCTAAAGATGCAAAATATATAGGTACCATTTAGTTTTTCG
Source organism: Sinocyclocheilus rhinocerous (assembly GCF_001515625.1). NCBI lineage: Eukaryota > Metazoa > Chordata > Actinopteri > Cypriniformes > Cyprinidae > Sinocyclocheilus > Sinocyclocheilus rhinocerous. Next base: position 1,452,061 of record NW_015655565.1, on the reverse strand, counting down.
GTTAAATATATATAAAAAGTTATTTTATCAGTCTATGTTGGATATATCAGCTGATATGGATATTTAACTGCTCATACTCATTTGCCTTAACATTCAGATCACATTTGTCAGATCTAACACTCTTTTGTTCTTAAAGGGGTCATATGATGCGATTTCAAGTTTTCCTTTCTCTTTGGAGTGTTACAAGCTGATTGTGAATAGATAAGATCCCTGAAGTTGCAAAGACTAAAGTCTCAGAACCAAAGAGATATTCTTTTGACTGTTCAAATGCGGAGTTTTGCGCATCGTGTGTGTGTGTGTGTGTGAGAGGGGAACAGGGTCACATAACAGGAGAGTGAACTGCTTGTCAGAAATCATAGCACGTCAGCTGTCTTAACCGTGGCTTGTGTACTGCAAACACATACCAGCTTCATCACTGTGTCTGTCACGCGACTCTGTTCCCCTTTCGGGCTCTGTCTTTATATTTATTTTGAAAGATGAAGCTCGCGATTATGGTAAGGGGCGTTACATTTCCGACGAGTGCTTGCGGTGTTCGGCCTATCACAATGCACTGGGTCAGCTGGCTAATCAGAGCAGACTGCGCTTGTCAGAAGGAGGGACTTTGTAGAAAACGGAGCGTTTGAGAGAGGCGGGACATAGAGGACCCACAATAATGTACAGTATTTGAAAAATAATGTGTTTTTTGAACATTAAAGTATGTCAACATATTCTGTTACACCAAATACACAAAATAATGATCTTTAAAAAAGCATCATATGACCCCTTTAACTTACAAATTGCTGTTTAATAACACTAATAATTTAATAAAACTGTTAAATGTAATCTTTAGCAAATCTCAAAATAAGTACATAATATATATTTTCGTACTGTAAATTTTAATGTTGTGATGGCTAAAGTAATATTTAAAACAATGTTAATTTATTGAGAGAAAGTAGTATAGAATTTAATATCAGCCATTTATCAGTTTATTGGCCATAGCTAGGGCTGGGCTATTAATCAATTTTATTTTCTAAGGTGATTATTTTAGAATAAATGATAAAACTAATGCTTTTTCTGATGAAAATCCAGCACACTTTTTTTTTTTAAGAGCCCAAATTCATTTTTATACTCTTTAAATGCCCAAATATTTTTATATAGAATAAATGTTTAGTAGTTTACACTGAAAACCACAAATCATTAATTCAATATATAAAATAATAAATAAAAATAAACTATACTAAAATAAGTAAGTTTTTTGTAGTGCACTGTGGGAGTGCAATACAATGTAGTTGATCTTATTTATTCTGATCTAATTTTTTTCATTTATCATTTTTATATTTTTTATTTAAATGTCTATATATTATTCATTTTTATTTTATTTTTATTTTTTGCATTTCTAAAATTTGTTTTTCAGTTTAATTATATTTAAAGTTTTTTTTTTATTCTATAAATGTGTGATATTTCCGAAGTCAATGAGTAATGGTGTTGAATAATCTTGATCTAAATATTGACCAAAATAATTGTGCCTAAAATAATGTCTATAGCCATAGCATGAAAATAATTACAGAATGCAGAATTTTAATTAGATCCCTTCTTAATTCCGATTGGTCAACCACAGTTTGGAACGGTCAAATATTTTTGTATAATGACTGCTAAACTGTGTATTTCACTGCTGCCCATGACAACATGTCTGTGCTTCTGTGTGTCTCTTATGTCACTTTGTGATCCTTCTCTTTTTATATCAATTCATGATAGAAAAGTTAATTTGCTAATCAGAAGAACAAAGATTGCGATGAGAGAAAACTTAAAATTGAAGAAGACGTTACATTGCGGCTAATGATGCTAGCTAGCTAACCAACTACTCCATAGAAAAAATAGTTTGGATTGCAAATTAATGTAATATTGTTCATACCTGCAAACTCACAAGAGGTCAAAAAGGTGACATAGTTCGGAATATGAGCCTTGTAGGGGGAGTCTGGGGGCAACCCCCCACCCACCACCACCCCAGAAGAAAATGTTTGAGAATTTAACATGTAAATGAAGCGTTCTGGTGCACTCTGACAACAAAATAAAGGAAAAAGACAACATATGCTTCAAGTTAAAAAAAAGCATATTTATACCACAAACTTTTTGCACAGTGCAACTCTGTTGTCATCGGTGTTCATACTTCTCTTTGTGAGCAGTGGAGTAATTTATTTTTGCAAATTTTAGTGTTCACATTAGAGTGTGCATACTATCAACAAACTCCATCTTTTCACTGCAGAGGAAACAGAAGCTGCATCTGAAGTGGCATTAGATGTATTTACACCGACTGTTTAATGAAGCTGAGGTGCCATAAATGCATTTACACCACAACATTTCAAATGCATAAATAATTTTATAAGATTAATGTTTTAAATATTTTTGAACATACAAGTTAAAAATGTTGGGGAAAATGCAATATTTTTAAATATGAAACCAAACCACCAGTCGATGACGGTAAATGAGCTAAATGTTTTAATGAGCGAGTCATTAGTCATTCATTCAAACGGCTGATTCATTCAAAAACGAGGCAAGTGACTACTGTCTTTATGAATGGGTTACTGAATCATTGACTCACTTGATTCGCTCAAAAACATGGATTCATTCAGTATCGAAACACCACTGTGTTGCTCGAAGGCTCAAAATAGTTCTGCTGTGGCTTTGATTGAAACTTCGTCAGCGAACTTGAGCAAAAACAGTCAATATTGTATCACAAATTGCGAACTTTGTTGTCTGTTTAACTCACAATGAAGAACTTCCACGCCGACGACATGTTTACATGCGGATGTGAGCATAATAAGTGTGCCGTCAAAACGGACCGGCTGTGAGATGAGGTGTGTTCGATTTGAAGCAGCAGCACACAGTCCGATCGGACATCAAAGTACTGCGAGAGCGATTCAAAAGCATGCGGAGCCATCTGCTCTCTGTAGCTCTCGCGGTGCTTTGATGTCATACAGCGATCGGTCTGTGCATTGCTGCTTCAAATCAAACCAAGAAAGGGACTTAGGTCAAACACTCCTGTCTACGAGCTTGCAATCTCTCTCTCTCTTTCTCCTTTTTGGATCTAGACGATTCACATAAATAACATATTTTGATTCAAAACTGTGAATTTCGCCGAAAAGCGACTAGTTTGCAGGTATGATTGTTGTTGTCTTGTTGTTAGGCCATTTGCTTTCTATGTTGAAATTTTTTAGCAGAAGCTGTAGGCTAATCTACAAAATAAAATGCGTTACATTTTCCCTTTTCTATGCTTGCACACTTTCTCTCAGTGGAGATAAAGATAGCACACAGGGACCAAAGCTCAAGTGTCTGTAGGCCTAGTCTGGCAGAAATCCCAAATCATTAGCCGTGTTGTGACAGTTCTGAAGTTGGATAAAAGGTTCCAGAAATTCCTGTCTGTTCCGGTAAATGTTCTCTCACATTAGAGCCATGTCATATGGGATGCGTGTCCATTGACACTAAAAAATAGAGTCTGTCCTCTGGAAATGAAATCATCTCATGTGCTCATCTGCAGAGCGTTGGAGGTTTTAAATATTATAGCAAGGTCATCAGTACATCGGCCACTTCCAGTGTGTGTGACTCCGGCTGCAAACGGCAGACCAAGGTTGAACTCTTAAGTGTCATACTTCACTGTCAACACTGCGTATTATATCCAGGGACTGACCCCCCCCAGAGAAAAAGAGAGAGAGAGAGGGATGGAAGGAAAATAGAAATGTCTAATCAAAGAAGGTCAGAGCTGTCAGCAAATGGAGCCTCTGCTGGCTGTCATGTCGGCTGCATTCTGTTTGGGAGATGAATGGGAGTGATGGGCACTGTCACTGATAAACTGCTTGCAGGCTGTCCGTATGTTTTATATGTATATATAGACCCTATTCATGATGGTTGTGTTTGTAAATGTGTCTGTGAATATATACAATACCATTCAAAAGTTAAGATAAGATTTTAAGGTAAGATTTTGTAATGTTTTTGAATGTAGCCTCTTCAAGGCTGCTCAAGAAGGCTGCATTTATTTGATCAAAAATACAGTAAAAACAGTAATACTGGGAAATATTAGAATTTAAAATAACTGTTTTCTATTTGAATATATTTTTTTATGTAATTTATTCCTGTGGTGGTAAAGCTTAATTTTCAGCAGTCATGTGATTTGGTCCCCAAGAAACATTTCTTATTATCAGTGTTGAAAACAGTTGTGCTTAATATTTTTGTGAAAACCATGATCATTTTTTTTTTACCAGGATTGTTTAATGAATAGACATTTCAAAAGAACAGCATTTGTTTGAAATAGAAAACTTTTGTAACATTATAAATGTCTGTACTGTCACTATTGATCAACTTAATGCATTCTTGTTGAATTACAGTATTAATTTCTTTCAAAAATTGTTTTTACTGAACTCAAACTGTAGTGTGTATGGCTAGTTGACTTCTTCTGAATCTGAATCAAGATTTTAGGTTAAGGGATAGTTCACTGAAAAATGGGTGAATTTCTGTCATCATTTACTCGCCATCATGATTTGAAGAGTTCATTTGCAAAAACCGATAACTCCATTTTTTTTTCAGAAATCACGTTTTTTTATTGCGCATTCCAAGTAATATCAATCAAACTGCAGTTGGGTTGTTTTGATTAAGTAATAATAACTTAAACAAATACAGGCAATTTACAAAATTAAAGTTAATTGAAAGTATGTTTTTTTTACATATTAAAAGTTGGTTTTATAGAAAAAGCAGATAGCTCCAACAGTCGTTTTTTGGCAAAAGCAGATAACTCCATATTTCATGTTTTAGAGTTTAAAAAAACACTTGTTTAATCTTTGTAATGTCCTCAGATGACAATGTAGATGCCTGACAAAAGTAACTAAGTAACGTAATTAGTTACTTTTTTAGGGAGTAACGCAGTATTGTAATGCATTACTTTTAAAAGTAACTTTCCCCAACACTGCAAACGTTGTTGTTGTTGTGATCATAAACTGTAGGGATGTGATTACACGCAATACACAGAGCTTTTCCCTCACCATTGTAACGCGCTGCTTTTGCAAGGTTCCATGAAAACGTTTCAGCTTTTATTTTATTTTTTCGCCCTGAAGTATATATCACAGGTTCATCAAGTTTGTCGAAATGATCCATCCTCGGTCACTTTTAGTCAGCTTTGACGAAACTCCTCTCAGCTAGCACGTCTTTTCAAAGTGAAAGTAGACTTGTCACCTGACCGGAATGATTCTGAATGCTATATGTGGAGAATAATGCACGGCAATCGGCTCATTTATTTTAAAAGTGGCGTTTATCGGTTTTTGCAAATAAACTCTTCATTTCTTTCTCTGTGGGAATATATTGAACAATGTTAGGAGCCAAACTACACTGGTGACCATTGACTCATTGTTTCATAAATTATCTTATTTTATGTTCCACAGACAAAAGAAAGTCATACCGATTTGTAATGACATGAGGGTGAGTAAATGATGACACAATTTTGGGGTGAACTATCCCTTTGAAAAGTTTTTGATGAATTATAGCAAATCACAATCAGGGATCAACGCTAAGGATTTTTTTCTACTTGCCCTGCCAACATTTTCACTGGCCCTGCCACAAAAAATAAAATTGTTGCTGTTATCATTGTTACAATCTTGTATTGTAACTAACAATCTAAATAAGCTTATATTATATGACACCAATATTTTAGATACCAATTAAATTTTACAATTCTCTATTTCAATTCCTATACCACAGCATAAATCACTAGCCAAAATTAAACATAAATATAAAGTTTAAACATTATTAAAGACAAGTGACAGCCTGTAAATAATAACAAATGAACAAATTAAGTAGTAGCACTATTAAATATAGGCCTATAGCACAAAGATAGAAATGAAATGATGCTTTAGGTTTTTATGTTTGCAGATGTTCAGGTACAGAAATTGAAAAATCACATTTAAAATAACATTGCATATTCTTCACTCTGTGTTGCACCTTGATTTTTCATAGCCATTTGAAATTAGAGGCAACCACTGCATTTTAATCATAAATTGAAAAAAAAAAAAAAACCTTTTGCAATGTTTGATTTATATTAGACGGTATAATTTCAAAATCTGAAGCAAAAACAGAATGACCTGACTTTAGCTTTGTGAAATTATGCTACATAAAACATCTGTATGAAACAGAAACAGCAGGTGGGCTGAATGAGACGCAGATTCACTCTCTGACAGCAGGCGGCGCTTATGGAACAGTGATACAGCATTTCCTTGGTTACCGCTGTAAACACAGTCATTATATATAGATCAGTGGTATTAACACTAATTTAAATTAATTATACAGAGACAAAATGAAAAGAAAACACCATTTCTGAAAACAGCCAGTTCCCCTCAGAAACACATTCATATAAAATTCAATATTTGGATTTTCTTCCTATATTTCGCGCATCGTGAACAGTGATCTTGTTCTGCCTGCTACAGTATTTTCTCCTCTTTGTGTCCGTCTTCAGCATCTCTGGCCTCTGTTAACGGCTGTAATACTAATACGCAATATTTCCACACAAATGGCCTTTGGGAAAATAATTGTAGTGCAGTTTGTGTGCAAGCACGGAACAGAAGATAGTCTGAAATAAAACAATAAATGTCGGTGCATCTGTACTAGAGCCCGACCGATATGTTTTTTTTTGGGGGCCGATACCGATATTAGGGAGTAAAAAAAGGCCGATATCGATATATCGGTCGGGCTCTAATCTGTACTCCAGTGTATAAGTTCAATATAGATTAATCATTGTTACACCGTGTCTACACCGGACGCCGCAACAGCTAAAGTCTGTCTACACTGGAGGTGACAAAGCGACCGTTAAAAATCGTTTTAAATTTGTGTCAGTACATCATAAATAGAACACGGCAGCAGATTACTGTCGGGGATTTGTCGTGTCGCGCCGCACCGCATCCAGTGTAGACAGCATCGCTGATTATAATGGATTCTATAGAGTTTTGTCGCACTGCGCCGTTCGCGTCCGGTGTAGACACGGTGTTAAAGTTACTTGCCAGGATGGCAGGGTTGCCAGGTTTTCACAACAAAACTCGACCAATTGCTACTCAAAACTAGCCCAAAACTAGCCCAATCACGTTTCGAGGGGGATCCCCCGGTAAAAATCGCATTCCGGTGGGGTAAAATACACATTTTTGGGGTCGCTTAAACCCGCAGACATGAAAAACAACCCGCGACAACAGTGTTAAAGTAGCCCAATTCCGCGGGAAAACGGCGGACTTGGCAACAGTGCAGGACGGGTATTTTGACATACTTTTGTATGTATTTGCCCGTTCAGGGGCTCCCGCGCGCGCTGTTCACACAGAACACAGCGCGCGAGTACTGAAAGGAGTTGTCTTTCCCAAATGCCCTTTAATCGCTTGAATTTTTAAATTAACAAGGCTTAAAAAAAACATGCAAATGATAAAATTTTGTGACGACGCTGCAGTGGCCCGATCGGGCAAGTGACAAATCCGTCTACTGTCCCCATGGCCGGACTTACCATTGGGCTTGAGTGGGCTGCAGCCCATGGGCCCCGCCTTGTAGGGGGCCCCACCTTTGCCCGTTTACGTTTGTTTGATTTGTTTGTTATATGTCAGAATTCAGAAATTATTAGCCACATTTCCACTGCGCACGCAAGATCTAAACGGGCCAGCCGGGGCTACAACTTACAAATACGACCTTCGAGGCCACAATCAAACAGCATAAACTGGTATTTATGATTATTTCACATAGAAGAAGTACACACGTATTGAATCGCGTCTGCACCGATTGGTTTGTTATCGCATGGCTACTATAAACAGCTCCATTAAGCCTTTAGCCCCAAAGATCGCACATTTAGAAAGATAATGTAAAATGTTCAAATGTTCACACCTCATTTCTTTACAGAGGATGATTCTATATTACTATATTAATGTTGCACTAAATTATGCATCATCTGATGAGTTTTGAGCGCTCTCTCTCGTCTGCCATTACAAGTAA
>NW_015655565.1:1400333-1444074 GCF_001515625.1 Sinocyclocheilus rhinocerous | reverse complement strand
GAATATCTGCACGATCGCAAATGTACAATAAACAACAACTTACAGAGTAACTTTCAGACACAAAATTCAGTTTTGCTCCATCAGAAAGAAAATAGAACAAACAGCAGAACCGCTGCGTCTCCGAACAAGTGTTTTGTTCCTCAGCGTTACACGGACCAGCAAATGATTCAATCAGGCTATAAGTACAGTCTTTTGCAAAGTTAAATGAATCAGCTTTTTAAACGAATCAGTTGATTCAACTCACTGATTAAGACTTGCTGCCACCTACTGGCGGTTGTAGTTTCATATTTTAAAAAAGTAGCTTATTTCATTTGTGCAATCATTTAATATTTCTACATTAAAATGTTATATTTAAACTTAACATTTATGCACAATCCATCTATGAATTTTGTTGATAGGGATTCCATTTGATTGTTAATAGCCAGCATGTCTTTTTATTCGATCCTAAGTCCTGCCCTGACTGTCGCGAAAGTCTTTCATGCTGGCCCCGGGCCATCGGGCAGTCCTTATTGTCGAGCCCTGACAATGCAGGACATGCAAAAGTTTTTTTTATATAGATAGGACAATAGACAATATTGAGAAGAGGGCGGAATGCGATCATGAAATGGCAAGATGGACACAAACATAACCACAACTAGTCACCATTGTGCCATATGTAGGCCAAAAGTAAAGTTCAGCAGATTTCTGCAGAATCTGAACACATCATGTATGTGTTTGTTTATTCAATATTTTTGCCTTATTTGCTTATGGTTTCAGCTGTCAGTAAGAGTGTAGTACTTTCAGCTTTGTTTAACACATTTTACCATGTTTAAATCAGTTTGGCAGACTTTTCCACTAAAATCAGAGGAGAAAACAGAGAAAAGAAGTCTGGCCACAAGTAAACAGCAGTCTTTAAGAAAGTCCTGAACTGTATGTGCCTGCTTCCTTGGAGGAGGTTAAAGCATCACAGTAAGTATTGTGACATGACAGAGACCTCAAGATGTAGATCAGAGGATGTGACTGGAAGTGAAATATGGAAGTGGCATCATAGGAACAAACACAATCATATATGACATAAACGTGTCCCAGAAGGCTGTGGATCCTCTATAGGCATACTGTGAGGAGTTGTGCCTCACAGAGCAGCTGTTTGTCTTTTGCCCTCTTCTTTAAATCTCTTTTATGATCATTTTACCGCATCAGGAGATGTGGGAGAGCTCTGTGAATCATACCCACATACATACTCCCTCCGAAGTGTTTGTGAGGGAGAAGGAATGAGACATAGATAGAGAGAGAGAGCGGGACGGGTGAAAACCTCATTCATCTTCGACCATGAGAGCCGACAGCTGTGAGCAGCAGTATGAGAACACCTGCAGATGGTCGAAAAGGAGGGAGGGAGTCTGAGGATGGGGGGGGATTGGTGAATTATTTCAAAATGATGAAGGCTACTGAAGACATATTCAGTTTCCTTTGTCAGCTAATGATTGATTCGTTGACTCTTTGGTGACACTATCTGTTAAAATATTCAAGACAATGGCCCTCGGAAGGGCACGAAAAAGATGCTGCCAGTGCTGCCCTGCTGAAAAGATCAGATAAACCAGGTGGAACAACCTGGTCTAAGCTTGTTTAAGGTAGTTTAACTGTTCCCGCATCTCGACTAAAACTTGTGTTAAAGAGTTAGTTCACCCAAAAATGAAAATTCTGTCATTATTTACATACCCTCATGTAGTTCCAAACCTGTATGTCTTTTTTCTTTAAAAAAAATGTTTTGAGAAATGTGTTTTTTTGTCCATACAATGGAAGTCAATGGGCTCCAATGTTGTTTGGTTCCCAACATTTTTCAAAAGATCTTCTTTTGTTTTCAACAGAAGAAAGAAACTCATACAATAAGGAACAGCTTGTGGGTGAGTAAATGATGACAGAATTTTCATTTTTGGGTGAACTATCCCTGTAAGCTGGTATTTACTTGGTTTGACTGGTCAGTCAGCTCTGCTCCTAGACTGACATACTGACAAGTGGCCAAAACCCCTTTAAAACATAAGAAAGGAACATCTTGGCCAGGTTTGGAGACCAGCTGACCACCTTAGTTTGATTAAAGCTGCTTCTTCAGCATGGTATTTTATTTATTTATTTATTTATTTATTTATTTAGTCATTTATTAGACGCTTTTATCCAAAGCGACTAACTAAAATTTAAATAAATAACAAATACAAATAATACAAATCAAATGACAGTAGTTTATCAGTAATCCTAAAAAATAACTCTGCCAAACACACATTCTAAAAAACAACATCTTACTTACACATAGTAAGAAATGGTTATAAAAACTGAAACAGAAGCGAAACAAGTAATAGGAAAGAGGAGAAATAAAAAGCGATACTTATTGGTATAAAAGTCGTATCCATCATATTTTTCATATTTCAATCTGGTCTCATCACAAACTTGTAATCATTTTTTAAGGTTAACCAGTTGACAAAATCCCATATTTATGAGTGAACTTATTAGACACAAATGACTCGTACTCCATTTGAGGCAAGTAGATAGAACAAAATACTTTCAAATTAATAATAATTGGCACCTCTTTCGGCAGACAGATTTTTTTCTAACACTAAACCTAACCATGAATTTCATTTGAATCTGTCGAGATTCAAAATGCATCCTTGGAAGAGACAACAGATTTCTTTAATGTGAACAAGTTCATGTTTGAAATGTGCTGCACAGCATGTAAACAGCAGCAGGAACAAAACGTTCTATTAGGTTAGATCACAAAATGACAATTCTGTCATCTTCTCATCTGTTCTCTTCCATAAAACCAAATTAAAAGCAACTGAGGCTGTCATGCTGCAAAATAGACAGAAAACTCATGAAAGTAGTCTGTATAGTTTGTGCATTATATGACAAGTCCTCTAAAGCCATACAGTGTTGCATTTTCAAATCTGGCACGCTTGTGAATAACTTGTGCACAGATTTATTGGTTCTTGTATGAATCTCCATATAAGTCAACTATAAGGTTAACTGGTCCTAATTATTATGAGTTTGTCACAACAAGACACTACACTTGAGACCAAATTAATTTATTTTAGATCTACATTTCTACATTTTTGATATAGTTTATGCTTACCTATGAGATTGTGTGCTTCTCCATATGTTTGCAGTAACAGAAAACTCAAGCGCTGTTGTGTTTGTTGTTAACTTATTAGGTGTTTGCAGTATTGTACGTACACTAGTCTCAGTGGGTCTTGCCACATTGCCCCATTTGTCAGAGCTGTCACCACTAGCTCACCTCAGCAAACGGGAGAAAACTGCAGTCCCTCCACATTCACAAACATCAGCCAGCCCGACTTCACTCAAAGAGGTAGAAGGTTAATCACCAGGAACAATATTGAAGATGCTGTTGACATTCTAATTAGTTTTAGTTTACTCTACACTAGAAATGCATTTAATATGGCAAGACACAAGCAATAATGTCACCTTTTATATGGAAGTACATCACAGTTTCTGGGTTACAGTGGTGAGATGTCTATGATTGTTGTTATGGTAATAAAGTATTGAATGTTGAATGATTGAAGTTTAAGTTTAGCTGTCATCCATGGATTTTGCAAAGGATGCTGTGACATATTCTACATACTAATCTCCAGACATCATCTTTAATAAATCATTCAAACAGCTTCCTTACATGTTTAAAATACAAGGCCTGACAGATTGTCCATTGGTTGTGGTAATATGCCGAATGGAAGGATTGTCAGGAAGTCCCTCCCAGACTAACTGCTTCAGATGGAGCCTGAATCTTAATTTCTGAGAAGAGATATTAATCTTCAATAACAGACGGACTCTCCTTTACCAGACATGGAATTACATCTCCGGATGACTTAGAGAATAGTGGTCATTTTGCTTAGCAAGACTGACCTTCAATTTGGCTGTACAAGAACAAACTTAGTTGGATTATATTGGATACCAAGGCTTTCTGATCCAAGTGATAGCTGGTAAACTGACAGTTCTATTACAGTACATAATTCAGAAACACTATGGTTCCAGTGCACTGACTGTGGCACAGACTCATTTTGAGGTCAATGAAAGCCAGCAGAAACATCTTGACTTTTTAGGCGAAGAGTGTCAAACACATTTAAAGTCCACTGAAGTGGTTATTACGTTTCTTTTGTGAAGGGGGCAAATTAATTCAGCCTTCAAATGGTTTGTTACACTGCCGATTAGGAGGGAAAATGTTCATGGTGTGTGAAAGATAGAGTGGCATCTTCTGGCTGTGAGAAAGTGAATTATTTTGGAAATACTCTCAGACATACTGAAATTCTCCTCATGACCCATTGCATCATGTAATTTAGTTTTTTATTTGCTTGTTTAAACTTGGAATCAAAATCTGTGTTGTCCGTGTGAAAAGGATGAGTTACAATCACTGCCCTGCATAATTTACAGCATTAAAAGAGAGAGAATAATTTTTCATATATGAGTAAAATGAACATCATAACTGAAAAAAACAAAACAATTAAGTAACAGAATATAATCAAATCATCATGAGCTTGTGACATGGAATTGAATCAAATCGTGAATAATAATATAATAATTTGTCCAAAAATAAAATGTCTAATCATTTACCTTTATTTTATTCCATATACATATGTCTTACAATAGGAGATGTTAGGCAGAATGATGCATCATTCAGTAAGTTACTTTCTCATTCACCATTTAATTAATTGCACGAAAAAGTCTCTCTTCATTTCATTTTGTGTGCCAAGTATATTTATTTGTATTGTAAAAAATAATTATATAATAATTGTAAATGTACAATAGTGATATACAGTAATAGACATTTTCACAAGCTTAAATGGTTACCTTATTTTATTTCTTAGTTAGAATATGTGCAACTCAATATTTTAACTAATTGCAAAAACTGAATAATCGATTAAGGCCTAATCAGTGAAATAATCGTTGATTAATTGTTTTAATAATTGTTAGATTAATCGAAGTGATCCCTTGTTGCAGCCCTAATATTGTAGTTACAGTGGGGAAAATATTTATTTGATCCCCTGCTGATTTGGTAAGTTTGCCCACTTACAAAGAAATGAAGGGTCTGTAATTTTTATGGTAGGTTTATTTTAACGTATAGAGACAGAATACCAACCAAAAAATCCAGAAAAAACACATTATATAATGAAATGCAAATCAATTTCTAACCTTTATATAATGTTTTTTTCTGGATTTTTTGGTTGATATTCTGTCTCTATCTATTAAAATAAACCTACCATAAAAATCACAGACCCTTCATTTCTTTGTAAGTGGGCAAACTTACAAAATCAGCAGGGGATCAAATAAATATTTTCCCCACTGTACCTTGCAGTAGTCCTGATGAGGGTGTTTTTTTTTTTACTGCATGCCTTTTTAAAAAAATGTTATTCTGTTCTATTCTATTTTATTGCATTACATTATTATATTATATTATAGTATACAACCCTAATTAATGTGTGTCTCAATTGCATCTTCTGTGACCACTTGTGATCACATTTTTAGTTGAGGGTGCATGTTGATAAATTGCAAAAAGCACAAAATAAATTTTTGAATAAAATTTGAAAATAAATTTTAAAAGGTTTCAAGCTGCAGAAATTTTATTTTTGTCAAATGGTCTGAATCACAGCTTTTTATGTTTTTCAGCATTAACCTAGAGAGAACATACTTTTCATAGAGTATGTGAGTATAATGAACATTATTAGTGAAATATACCTAAATCAATCAGAATTGAATCAGAATCAAATCAAGAGCTTGCAAATTGGAATTGAATATTATAAGGAAATCTGTATCTATCGATACTCTAATTAGTATGCAATTGCATCTCCTGTGACCACTTGTGATCAGATTTTTAGGGGAAATGCATGTTGACCTCAAAAAGAACAAAGCAAACTTTTAAAATGTTTCAAACTGCAAAATTGTTTTTATTCTTTATCAAGCTCCCTTATTAGGTGTACTTCAGCAGTTCAGGCGATGTGTGTCATTGGATGTCCAAACCAGATGTTAAAAACAGGTGTAAATGTGGTCTTAGGTATTTTTTACACGTATAACTGAACATTTGCTCAGTATACTGCAGGGAAGGGACATCATGTGCACTTATTGTGCCAATAAATAGGGTTCAAGTCAGGTAAAATGTTCAAAAACCTGTGTGTAGTGCTTTGTTCTGCACTCTTATGGCTGTGTTCATGGTCCCTGTGAAAGATGGAGGGCACATGTATGAGTCAGGCTTTTGATCTATGGTTGCGGATGGCTTCTGCCCTGGGCATGGCCCTCATCCTTTTTTCGCTCTACGTGCTGCATGGGACAAGTTCTCTCCATTACACTCTGATTTATCCATATGAAAGCTGACACCTGGCTCAGAGGCACAGCTTCACACAGCTGTTAATGTGTGTGCTAGAGGTGAACAAACCCCTGACAATGGTTCCAGCACTATTGGGTTTCTTTTTAATTGGCTGAAATCATGATGATCAAGTCTATGTGTGTATTTGTGTATTATTGTGTTTTTTTGATGGATAGCAGGTGTGCTGTATGTGCTTCTTTTGGTTTGTTGCTCATCCAAGAGAAAGCATGAAATATTCAGGCGTTCGTCAACACTCTGGGCCATCTTATGCCCCCCTTGGGAGAGATGTGCGTGCTTCACAAGCCACTTGTCATGTGTTGCTGACCTGTGACAGCGACAGTGAGCTCAGAGCCCTCCGTAGGCCTAACTGTGGCCCTCCCTGCGCTGGACGTGGGGACTGGAGCCCTCCTTGGGCTGGACGTGGGGACTGGAGCCCTCCTTGGGCTGGACGTGGGGACTGGAGCCCTCCTTGGGCTGGACATGGGGACTGGAGCCCTCCTTGGGCTAAACTCGGGGACTGGAACCCTCTCTGGGGCGAGCTCTGGTGCTGGAGCAGACACTGGAGCGAGCCTAGGGACTAGAACCAACCGCCTTTCCCTCCTTAGATTCCTAGTTAGGTTCGGCGTGACAGGCGTGGTCGGCGGACTTGACACTGGAGCGAGCTTTGGGGCTGGAGCCGACACTGGAGCGAGCTCTGGGGCTGGAGCCAACTGGAGCGAGCTCTGGGGGGGCGCTCTCGGGCGAGGAAGAGGGCCCTGAGCCATCCATTTCTCCTCATCCTCCTCTTCTGATGATGGGTAAATAGGGCGGTCGGCGGGCTTGGGTCAGCGGCGGCCGGCGGGCCTGCGTGAGCCGCGGCCAGTGGGCTTGACTTCATAGCGGCCGGCAGGCTTGACAACGGCGAGGCGAGGCGTGCGGCGGTTTCCATGGCGCGGGGGAAAAACAGGAAAACAAAAGAAAACACTTTCAAACACGGAAAACAAACACGGGGAGAGGGGCGCCGCTTACGGTTTTGGTCCGGTATTCTGTCACGATACTGCTGCTGTGTTGGAGCGCGGAACGAGGAGACGTGGAGTACTTCAACAAGGAAACTTTAATTAACAAAAGGAAACCAGGAAAACACACGTAGCAGGGGAGGTAGACATACAATACCAGACGCCGAACTAAGAACAGGGAACACATTATATACACATGACATGTCGAAGGGGATGACGAGACACACCTGGGATCAATAGAACTAAGTGTACACTACGGTAGTGTATGCAACATTATAATCAGTGTACATGACCGTTCAAAAGTTTGGGGCTAGTACAATTTTTCCTGAAAGAAATTAAGACTTTTTTTCAGCAAGGATGATCAATAGGATTGATCAAAAGTCAAAAGATTTCTATTAAAAATAAATGCTGTTCTTTTAAAATTTCTTTTTATTAAAGAATCCTGAAAAAAGTAGCATGTTTTCTTAAAAAATATTAAGCAGCACAACTATCAAAATTGATAATAATAAGAAATGTTTCTTGAGCACCAAATCAGCATATTAGAATGATTTCTGAAGGATCATGTGACACTGAAGACTGGACTGCTGAAAATTAAACTTTATATTACAGGAATATATTACATTCTAAAATATATTAAAATAGACAATATTACTGTCATTATTATTACTGTCACAATATTACTGTTTTACTCAATTTTATCAAATAAATGCAACCTTGGTGAGCATAAGACACGTCATTCAAAAACATTCAAAAAATCTCAAACCTCAAACATTTGAACGGTAGTGTAAGTCAAAGAACAGAATAAATTAATAAAGTATTATGTGTGTTTCATTTTAAATGAAATATTTGTTCCTGGTATTGTTTATTGTTGACATGCCTTACTAATTTAAAGGGGTCATGAACTGAGAAACCAAAATTCCCTTGATCTTTTGACATATAAGAGGTCATTGTACTATAAGAACATCCTGTAAGTTTCAGAACTCAAAACTTTCTACATCACTGCCTGTTTAGCCCCGCCCACAGATTCGCGCATGTAGTGTAAATAAAGAGAGAGGCAAACGCAGGTCTATGCAGAAATCAAATGATAAAGATGGCTCAGAAGACAACAAGATGCTGTGCTGTGCCTAGCTGTGGAAAAACAGTTTTGCTTTGCCTTCCTTCTGATCCCAACATTAGGAAAGTGGATGACCTTTATTTTTAACGAAGATTCAGACAGCGTTGGTAGGAATTTGGTCCTTTGTTCACTTCATTTTACCGCGGATTCGTTTACAAAGCAAGCACAATTGGACGCATGACTTTCAGAAAGAGTGAAACTAAAAGACGATGCTGTGCGACAGTTTTTATTATGTGGTCACTATTGCTTTGTTTGTTATTACAGATCATTTGATATGTACTGAATATTTGTGTTTTTAGCCTAAATTACTGTAGCATCCATCTATGAAGGATGTAGGGTGTCAAACATACATAACTGTTAGCCAATCTACAGTCTACAATCCACCACGCCTATTCAGATGGAACATTCTGATGAGGGGGGTCAAAACAGAACAGAAAATAGCCTATTACTTCTAAATTATGATGTTTTTTGATGTAAAAATCTTAACATTATAAATAACATTACAACATTAACATTGTAAATTGATAACATTACAAATGGACCTCAGAGAGCAGTACAAAACAATAAAAAAGGCAATTCATGACCCCTTTAATTATAGGGCAGACCTGAGTGCAATTGCACAATTACCTTCCAACCTGTATGACTGGCTTTTAAATGTA
Source organism: Sinocyclocheilus rhinocerous (assembly GCF_001515625.1). Lineage (NCBI taxonomy): Eukaryota > Metazoa > Chordata > Actinopteri > Cypriniformes > Cyprinidae > Sinocyclocheilus > Sinocyclocheilus rhinocerous. Next base: position 1,434,972 of record NW_015655565.1, on the reverse strand, counting down.
AATGTTGATGAGTATAAATCAAATGTATATGTTTCTAAAACAGACAACATGTGTGCATCTGGGCAGGCATTTTGCTTTTAAATCGCAGATATGGCTTATAATCAGGTGTATCAGAGGTACAGGCTGGCCCTTGTCATGGCCTGGTGGTAAATGAGAATATTAGAGAGAGGTCATGCTGACTAAAACTTGGCACTGGCAACACTGGCTCTGCTATTGCACCAGTCTGGTCAATCCCATCTGTGAACATGTCCATCCTGTCTGCCTCTGATCCGCCTTCAACTAGCCTCCAGCTGAAATGGCCCACACTGTAAAACAAAATCCTATTAAATGTACAATAAAAAAAAAAAAATCGTTTCAGGCTTTCTGGGTTGGCATTTTGCTGCCTGTATATGTTTACAGTTCATAACCAATATGTTTCATTAAGCTGTAATGTTAAAGTTAATTTGGTCTTTCCATGAAAAATGTAAACACAGCATGTTAAACTCAAACTTTCCACTTTTGTACTTGTTTAATATTTATCATTAATGTTTTTAATAACTTATTTATTTTCCATATTTATTTTCTGTAACTGTTGTTTCCTAAAGAAATCACATTTTGTTCTGCAAATAACAATAAACCAGGCTTGGTAACATGCTAAAAGAACATTTAATCATAGACGGTTGATAGTAATTTAAAATTATTCCCACATCCTCATGAGCTTTCGAGATGCCTCAGTGTTCCTCTGCTGTCTCTGTTCACTGTTGAGATACAGCTGTCTCGCTTTCCCCCTCAGGAGGAGGAGGGAGATCATTTTGGTGGGGTTTAGGAGGCTTATCCTGGCGGAGGTTTTGAATGAGCACAGATTGCTCTCGCAGGGACAACAGAGCCACCAAAACACACACTGCCAGCTTCTGCTATCATAGTCATGAGCAATAAATGATACATTAGATGTGCAATTAAACAGTACCCTTGTTATGGATGACATTAGCTGAATACACCTTTCCAAATGGCTCTCATTAGGAGATAGAAACACAATGGACACATTTAATGGTGATACTCAAGCACACTTGAGAGTATGCTTGCTCTTTTCATTGCCTGCAAAAGAGGAAGATTTCTGGAGTGTTTTCCAGAGTTCTATGGTGATCCTTTTTTTTTTTTTTTTTGTCAAGGGTTCAGGTTATGGAAATCTAAAATGGTGAAATTTGGCCGGCATGTTCTCCCATGCATTGGCAATTTCATGGTTACTTTGATTAGAGGCTCATTAAATTGTTGCTATTTGAGTGGGTCTACTTTAGATATAGGTATTAAAGGTTATGCTGTTTTCATTCGTATATGGAGAAATCTTAAATAATAATGTGAATGTTAAGGAATTAAATGATTCTGATTAGATTCTGGCCTATTAAAATTTCCACAAAAAAGTAAACACAATACTAAAACAAAAAGCTTATTTTTTTACTATAACAATTTTAAAATGTACTTATTTTTTATTTTTTATAGAATTATTTACAGTTATTAACACTTTTAATATTATTGTTTTTATTTTTATTTTTTTAATGGAACCCTAGCTCTATACATATTATTATATCAGTGTATTATGGTATAGCTGGTGTAATCAGCTGTCTGTTTATTTTAACTGAAATTAATGAACCGTAGATCTGCAAAGAGTCAAATGATTTGCGTTTTACAGCAGTTCAATCCATCGAGTTTGAGACTCATTTGTGAGTCTTTTTGACCATTTCAAAGAACCTTCTCATTAAAATCATTCCTGGCCTGCACAAGTTGTCTATTTTTTTTTGTGTTGCCCATTGTCTCTCCATTATTACGTTCAATTCAAATTGCAGTCTAAAACATCACTAATTTTGCTGTGGTACTGTAGATTCAGTATAACCGCACAGGAAACACTGTTAGGTTCACATCTGTATAGGAATGCAGATGTTCAAGAACCATTAAATGAGAGGTAATGTCATTAAAAACACTATTTATATAAAAAAAAATTGAACCTGTTTTAAACAAAATTCCTGTTTCCCAACCCGAGATTTGAGTATAACCCTCGTTCTTCTCTTTTCTCTTTCTCTAGATTGTGCTCCTGTCACTCAGACTCTTCTTCTGACGGGAAATGGTGTCTCTCCGGACATAAGCTGTGTGCATCTTTAATTAAATACTTCTGCTCACTTCCTCCTAATCAGCTAAAAAAAAAATCAGGAGTTTTCCTCACTTTTCCTCCAAACCAGAGCGATGGCTTGACAAACAGAGATTCCTGTAACAGTGCTAATATGTTCCCCCCACCTCTCCTCTAAGGGCTTTAGGAACCAATCAAGCTGGTCGTGCATGCCACCTCAATTAGGGAGCTCGCTTTTAGGGAGCTGCACAGTGTCAATGTGGGTCCCTTGAGAGCCATAAGGGTTATGAATCAAAATTAATTTCCATCACTCTCTAAATCCTCTGCATGCAGGCCATTTGAATATCAGCTCTGTCAACTTGAAAAGCGATATCTGTGTTCTAATTTGCAAAACTGGATGTTAAAGGGATAGTTCCCTAAATATGAACATTCTGTCATTATTAGCTCACCCTCGTGTCGTTCAAAACCTCTGTGACTTTCTTCTGTGGAATGCAGAAGGAGAAATTTGGAAAACATTTGGAGTGCTGGTTGCTTTTTTTTCCATGCATTTAAAACGAACAGGAACTGAATCCTTCAAAAAGAATGCAAAAGCACAGACTCTTTTGAATGAATTAGTTGTTTCTGTTCACAAAACCGTAAAAACTGAATTTGTGCCCAAATTGGACTGAACTGGTCCTCGAGTTCAACTCACTGACTCGATCCACTCGCAGCAGTTAATAGTCCACCGGAATGGGAAAATTGAATGATGAACAATAAATAATGATGTTAATTTACGTTAATTTAATTTATGAATTTGAACTTGGGACTTTGGACAAATTGACTGTCAAACCTCTACAAAATAAGTTTTGGAACAACATGAGGGCCAGTAAATGACAGAATATTACTATTTAGATAAATTCTCTCAAATGAAAAAGAAGTACATTTTATCACACATTAAAAAAACTATTACAGATTTGATATGCTTTAAAAGAATATGCTGAAGTTCATGTTAATAGCAAATAAATGAAAATGTTTTATTTTTTTATTTACATGAAAAGCAATTAGCAGAATTTTAGAGTTTTTTTTTTTACTCACTTAAGTACTTCTTTGTATGTAATGTTATAATTACTGTCTTTGAAATATGGTTAAAGTATTCTGCTGAATGTCAAGCATTTATGGGAAATTCTTTTAAAACTTATATGTCATGTATTTAAATATATTTGTCATGATTAATTTGCAATTTACAATATTTAAAATATAGTTGTGGCCTAATGGTTAGAGAGTCTTGACTTGTAACCGAAAGGTCGCGGGTTTGAGTCTCAGTATGAGTTGGATGTTTTAGGCAATATAAAAATCCTGGCCAGGACGTGTCCCGTATAAATGGCACATATGGCCACCCTAGTTGTAGGTGGGGGGAGTGAATGACCAGCGCTCTCTTCCACTTTCAATACCACGACTGAGGTGCCCTTGAGCAAGGCACCGAACCCTCAACTGCTCCCCGGGCGCCACAGCAAAAATGGCTGCCCACTGCTCTGGGTGTGTGTCTGTGTGTGTTTGTTCACTACTCAATGCTGTGTGTGTGCACTTTGATGGGATAAACACAGAGCACAAATTCCAAGTATGGGACACCACGTTACGTCACTTTCACTTTTCACTATCTTTTTACATGTGATTTAGTATGTTTGTCAACACATCAAAGTAAGTGTACTTCTTTATTGCCTGACAAATTATTATTAAATATTAAAATATTATTATATTATTACTATTACAAAGTGCTCTTTTAAAGGTGTACTTAAATATATTTAAAGATGATCATGACCATGTTTCTTAACACACTTAGGTAGTCTTAAGTGACATGGTCATCTTCAAATACACTGAAGTGTCCTTTTATTTCATTCTTGTTTTCTGCAAGTACAGTTTTTTTTTTTATATGCTTTTAAGATTAAGTAGCGCACATTTAATACAATTAAGTGAACTTCTTTTTCACAAAGCATCCCTGTGAAAACCAGTCTTAAGTCGCTTGGGTTAATTTGTAGCAATAGCTAAAAAAACATTGTATGGGTCAAAATTATCGATTTTTCTTTTATGCCAAAAATCATTAGGATATTAAGTAAAGATCATGTTCCATGAAGATATTTTGTAAATTTCCTACCGTAAATATATCAAAACTTAATTTTTGATTAGTAATATGCATTGCTAAGAACTTCATTTGGACAACTTTAAAGGCGATTTTCTCAGTATTTTGATTTTTTTGCACCCTCAGATTCCAGATTTTCAAATAGTTGTCCTATGATAACCAGGTGATGTATAAATCTCAATTTTAAAAAATTGACCCTTATGACTGGTTTTGTGGTCCAGGGTCACATATGATAACCGTATAATAGCCAGATCTCTCCATAACACTTTTACATTCTGCAAATATGAGTGTACATTCATACATTTCCTGGTAATGGCTTGTTTGCACTGTGTGCTGCATCCCCTGCTAGAGTCTCACTGTGAGCCCTTTTGAGGTGGAGCAATGGAAAGCTTAATGACACTGTAAATTGAAGCTGAACAGTGGCCATAACTGAGATCAATGAGAGATGCATGCGAGCGGCCTTGGAGCTGTTATCCAGCAGTAATGGCTGATTGATTGAGGTCCAGCGCAAGCCCACGCGGTGTGTCATTAGTTTTGTTAGCGATGTTTGGCTCGACTCGTGTGAGATTAACAAAGCTGGTTCTCTGTCTTACAACACTGCCTCATCAATCATCGCTGATGACTCTGAATCAGTGGTGTTCAGTGCGACCCCTTCACCCTAGTCATCCCCAATATCCGGCCATATCCATATTTTTCCCCTGCACCACAGCTCTGACATGGTTATCATTTTTATAGCAAACGTTTTTTTATCTTGCTGAGTTTAGAGGTTAGAATGACTGGATTGGAGCCATGGCCTAGTGGTTAATGCACTGAGCATTGGTGCTCATGTGGGAAATTCAGGTTTGACTCTGGCCTGTGTTTTGTCCCCAATTATGTCCAATTTCTCCTGCACTGTAAAAAAAAATTATAGTAAAAAAATTGGAAGTTGTAAATAAAACAGATTATTGGAGTACATTTACAAGAAAATACTATTTCAGTCTTTCATGTCATTTCAATTCAGCATTACTTGCCATTTCTTTGTAATTGTTTGTGAAATTTACTAGTAATTTGTGAGTGAAGATTGTTTCTATACCATTTCTATACTAACAACATATGCTGTTTTATTGCAAGTAACATTTTCAATATAAGTTTTAGTATAAATAACAATGCCAAGTTTCTTTGCAAGTTGACACACATCAATCACGTTAAACCAAAAAACCCCAGCAGTACTTCTAGCAAATCAGATGCAAAGTCAAAAGCGGGGAGGAGGGGTTCATTCACTCACCCTGCATTGCAGATTTGTCATGTAATAGACGGATAGGATGGATGTCTATTTTGCTGAGAACAGCTTTTCCGCATCCTCTCCGTGACCTAGGTGTGCATGCTGTTTGATTTGGCATGGTCTCCGTCGTCCACAGATTTGCCCACACGCATAACCGCAAAGTCACATTTGTACAATGTCACAATTTCACACACTGTGTATGCACACATTTAGAAAGGTATATTAACTCCATAATGACATTTTCCTAAATGTCATCTATCATTCAGAAAGACCAGAAAGCAATTTTATCTGTAAATGAAGCCGTTGGGTTTTGGATGGTGTGAAATATTATACAATATGATACAATTTAGAACCAGCCCTTGTAGGGCTGTATTTTCAATTTGTGACACAGCAAATTTAGCCTGGAATTAAGATAAAACAGAAAGAAAATGGAAATGTCAGTCTGACATGTTCAAAATGTAATTATTGTAGACAGGAGCCAGCAAATATAAATGTGCGTGTTAACTAACTATTTAAGTAAATGTAGATCTTCAGTGAAAAAGAAACTCTTTCTGAATTAGGTATGCTTGAATATATTTCCAAATTGATCAACATCACATTATATCAATCTCAATTTTGAGCGTATCATCATTGTATCAATGGGGGGAAAGGATATTATACAGAATGGAAGCTTTTACCAGTGCTGTCCTTAAAATACAGTATCATACCTTTAAGGCTTAAATAACTTAAAAGTCAGTTGTCCACAATCTAGGTTATCCCCATCAAAATTTGTCAATTAAACAATGGTTAGTTTTGAAAATGCTAATATTAAATGCAAATATATGCCAAACGGCAGACATTTGGACATAATGTACATTAAATCTGTTCTCATTATTCTAATATATGAATATGATTATTAGGGATGCACGATCTATCAGTACCATATTGATTATTGACTGATATTAAAGTCTTTTTTTCTCAATGTTATCTGCATTGTTAGCATTGTTAATGCTAATTTCCTCTATTTTTGGCTACATAGATCACCTTTGCCATCATCTAACGCTAACTTAGTAAATCTAATAATAAAACCCTATAATAAATTAATAACACAGTAAATGTAATATTTAGCAAATCTCAAAATGAATATCATTTTTTATACTGTACGTGATAATGAGTTTTTATAGTGTTTTATTTTTAATTTTATAGTGTTTTATTTTTTATTGTATTTTTTAGAGAAAATTGTGTAGAAAATGTAATATAGTATCTACGGCATACAAATGTTTATTATTTCAAATATTAAATAAATAATAATTAGTAATGCATGTTTGTTTAACTTGATTTTTATTATTATTGTGTCTTTCTGTGAGTGAGTAGTAAACCAAATGAGTTTTTTCCAGTACGTGGCCATCCATTTATACTTTTCCGAAACTCTGGGATAGGCTCCAGCCCCCCATGACCCTGTAGAGGATAAAGCAGTACGGCAAATGGACGAATGGGTGGATTTTTCCAGTATCTTGGATGATTGGAATGAGGAGTTTATAGATTCAGGATGAGGAAGGGTCACACTTTTCAGGTGTTTGACCAGGCCTAGTGATTCCTACACCTCAAGTCGGTTTATTTTCCGAATAAACACTGAAATTGCAAGCTTATATGGATACGCTTACCCCAGCATGATGTGACGCATTCAAGCACAGCCTAGCCTTTCTTCTCTTCTATCAACTGCGCTCTTGCTCGTCTGAATTTCAAATAGGTTTTGTGGGTGAAAAACATGTGTGTTCAGTCAGGCACTCCCAAATCTGTTTGGCTAAGGTTATGTAACAACAGAGCCGAGACATGCCCGGAGGAGAGGTAAATCACGCACGATGCGTTCACACACGCATTGACTCTCAGTGCAAATGCTTAGAAGAGAGGCGCATCAGTGATACACATGACTGCTTTGACAACAGAATGCTGGAGCTGCCTTGTGTGTGTTTACTGGGGTATCTTTGCATATTTCAGACATGTGCACTGCTTGTGTCAGGGTTTTTTAGGCTTTAGAGGTGGTTATGGCAGGGTCTGTATGAGACATCTGTAATGTAAATGCCCGCACTATACAGAAACACAATATCTCTATTTTCACAATAATCAGTACAGTTACAATAAATACAATGAGATGTGTACATATTACATGAATATGATGGTTGCTTTGCTTTGCTTTTCATATACAGTATACAGACCCATTTATACTGTATGAATAAAGTATAAATAATTCATTATATTAAGACAACTTGTTTGTAATATTAAATTGTCTTTTAATTTGTCATTGCACTAAGATCTGAAGAAGTGGATTAACTGGAAAAGATTTATTTATCCTTTTTTAATATTAAAATAATGTTGTATAAACATGAAGCATCTTCAATGAATTGTATTTATTTTATTTTATATTTTATTTATACATTGTATACAGGTTGTTTTTCTGTTAAAAGCTGGTTGTTAACAGAATAAAATAAGCTTTTGTTTAATTTAGTAAGCTTTAGTAATTTTTCTCACTTTAGCCCTGGACCCCAGTTTGAAAATCTATAATTTAAATGCATATTCAAAGCATCCCAATGTTTAACGTGCAAGGAATATATGAATGTTTAAATGTTAGTCTTTTTAAATGTGCTGCAAGCGTAAAAATGTATACATTATAGTGTGAATAAATTACTTTATAGATTCTATGCTACTCTACAATGTTTAGCCGATGCTTAAATGCTACTAAAATGAATAATTCAAGCAATTTCAGTAGCAAATTAAAGTTGTAATGTGATTCCTGCTTTTAAAACCTAACATGTGAAGGTCATTTGTGTGGTAACTGTGTTGGAAATTAGCCATTATGTAACTTAAACCTCATATTTTCTGCCTCAGAGAAAAGCTTTGTTGACTTCATAAGCCATTGCTTTTGAAGGAAAGATTGACTGCTGGGGGTTTTCAGAGCTGCCGAGCAACTCTTACCTAATTACTGTGCTTGTCTTGGGCAAATGCTCCTGTATGGCACATTGAATGTCAGGCTGCTTATGTGACATTCTGTCATGAGGGTTTGTCCACCGGTGACTGTTCTGCAGGTTAAGCTGAATGGAAAGCTCGGCAGAGCAGATCAATCAGGTCCAGACAAACGTCCTGTTCGACATGATGCAGAGATTTTTTGTGTCATAGGTTGTGTATATCACAAAGCGCAAGGTACTAATAAATAGCTGCAACCTGACTGTGATGTATGCATTTAATATCTCATGCTTGTCATGGTGTTTTTTTTTTCAGTCCAGACTATTTATGGCAGCTTGTAGTGTAGAGGAATGCTTACCCAGCGGGCCGAGTGTGCCCACGTTGTATTTTATGTGTGTGCTGTGCATGCAAGTATATGCCAGCACACACACACTTTATAGTGAATTTTTGTGTAGCATTTCTCATCTCTTTTTTTGCCCACACATCTTCGCAGACAGACAGACAGCCCAGTGCAGCGCAGCCGTCTTTGACAGACTCATAAATACAGGCTCAGTGAGATGGCAGCAAACTCAATTTGTTTTCCGAGCAGAAACCTTCAAACCACCTTTCACTGTCACCACACTGAGAGGGATTATGAGTTTCCTTCAGCGCTCCCTCCCTCACCCCAGCTCTGTCTTCCTGCCATCTGCAATCACTGATATGTGATCAGGGTGCTTTACTCCAAAAATGCTGTTTTCCTGAGTCATAATTTATGGGAATCTGTGGTGGACAGAAGTAAAGTAATGCTGCGTTTTAATTTGTTACTGTATAAAGTGAACCATAGGCATACAGGTGCCTGTGGGTCTCACAACTATACAACAGACTATTTGGTCATGATTTTTTTTTTATGTGTAAGTTCATCTGCACCATATAACCACATCATACGGCTTGTCAAAATGTTAACATTCAATTAAGTAAATATGTTTAATTCTGTTGTTTTTGAAAAGAATAATTCACCCAAAAATGAAAATTTACCCTCAGGCCATTCAAGATGTAGATGAATTTGTTTCTTCATCAGAAACGATTTGGAGAAATGTAGCATTTGTCACTTGCACACCAATGGATCCTGTGCAGTGCAGTGAATGTTCATTTTGAAAGAAACTTGTGCTTTTTGTGAAAGAAATTTATACTTTTATTCAGCGAGGATGCGTTCATTTGATCAAAAGTGACAGTAAAAATTTATAAAGATTTCTGTTTGAAATAAATGTTCTTTTCAGCTTTATTCATCAAAGAATCCTGACAGAAAAATGGCAAGATTTTTACCAAAATATTAAGCAGCACAACTGTTTTTCTGCAGCAAAATCAGCATATCAAAATTATTTTTGAAGGATCATGTGACGCTGAAGACTGGAGTAATGGCTACTGAAAATTCAGCTTTGCATCACAGGAATGGATTACATTTGAAAATATATTAATATAATTTTTTATTTTAAATTTTATTAATATTTCACAATATTACTATTTTGGCTGTATTTTGTATTGAATAAATGTAGCCTTGGTGAGCATTAAAAGTGTTTTTATATTTTTTTGTAAGCAAGATATTTTCTTTATTTTTCTTTCTTTTTTTTTTGGTGGATCCAACACTGCTGTACAAAAATATTTTTCTCAACCTCTTTTGTCTTGGTATTGTCAAAGTGAGATACATTTTCATAATAATAATAATAATCTTTTATTGTATTGTTTAAATAATATATATTTAGCTTTAAATAATAATTTAGGAAAGGAAAAATATACATTTAAAAAATGCAAAAATGGATTTACTGAAATACCAGCTCAGTATTAGATTATAACATACTGTACTGTATCTCATTCTCAACAGAGGGTCTGTCGGAGGAAGGTAATTCTGTGCCTGAATAGATGCTTCAGGCTATTCACCTGTACAGTGATATCCAGAGAGAATCCATAACGTCACGCTCTCATTATCAAATCGCACTCCATCCACAGCGTATCACCTGGAGCCACACTGGGCCTTTAGAATAAATCAAAGACAAAAAGAGAGAAAGAGCCAGCAAGAATGAAAAGGAGGTAACAGGTACTGTTACCTCCCCCCCGGCTCCTCTGGGGAAATCATAGTCCAGATCCCACTGTGGAAGATGGGACAGTGTGTCTTGACTGGGTTTGTCTCTAATGAGGTGCCACAGGCCAGACTCCACCTGTGCCTACAGTAAGGAGGGGGCTTCATTACTGGGGTTAAGCGCTAGCTAGTAAGAAGTCCATTTCTGAGTTAACCTCCTCTTACAGACACCTCTTTGATATGCCACCCAGAGGCAAAGAATTCAGCGAGCGGAGCAGCACTCTTTGGTGTCTGGCATCACAGTGCTGGCACATTCAGATCCCAGGGAATATTAAGTTTGCTTGCAGAGGTGCCACGTCATATGGATGCTAATATAGATGCGAATGCAGTAGAGATTCTCCTTAAGGGCTTTGAGATGAACCTTTCTTGTGTCTGAAATGAAATTATGAATTATGCAGTGGCTATTAGGAGTCATTTTAATGGACCTCCATTTTAATGAAGCCCCATCAGTGCAGCAGTGTGGGATGTGAAATTATGACTTACAACTCATTTGCGTTTTGGTGTTTGATTACAAGTGGCCCAGGATATGGAGATTTGTCCCACTCACTACTGTACCACATTCTCACACACTCGTAAAATGGGTGGGAGCGCAAGTTGCCAAGACTTGCTTTGAACCAGCTGATCAAACATGGTCTGTAATTTAGGTGGGAGATTTGTTGAAGTGGCCTGAAGCGCAGATGTCTGAGCACCTCTACAGCTCATCTGATGGTTCCTCTAAACCAACACAGGCTGTCTGGTTTACACCACGTTTAAAAGGAAAGACGTGTTTCTCATGCTAGTCTTAATCTTTGGTCTAGTCTTTCTCATGGACATTATTCAGGGTTTCTGTGGGTCTTAAAAATGTCTTAAAAAGTATTAATCCATCCTTCCACAAATTAAGGCCTTAAAAAGGTCATGGCATTAGGGTTGTGCCGATAGACGATAGTATCGTGTATCGACGATAGACAGAGATATCGCCTGTGGTTGATGCCTTTGACGATTATTATTATTATTATTATATTATTATTATTATTATCAGGCTAGTAATACTATCTAATTAATATTAGGGCTTATTTGTTGCATTAAACAAAGTGCAGAAGTACGTGCGATGTATGTAAGTATAAGAGATTTATTCATCATATAGTGTAGATTCACTGAGTTTAACGGGAGTGTTTTTAAAGTGCATAAACTCGCGCTAGACTGAGCTTGTGATAATCTTCTTTGGTAATGTAATGTTCTTTGCTCGTTTTCTGTAGCTGCTTTTTGAATAACTGAGGAAATGTAAGCATTATAATTAGTAACTTACGATGTTTCTATTAATTTGTTATCATATACATATGATATATATATATATCATAATACAAATTCAGTCATATTAAAAGCAGGCTGCTTTTAGCCTTACGCTGGAGTTGGTTCACTTTCTCGCAATGAAACTAAGTAAATAATTACATAAATTAGCACGATAATATGGTGTATCGGCGATCTCACAGGCTGACGATAGGACGATATGAAAATTGAGCATATCGCCCAACACTACATGGCATTAAATGTTCCAATACAAATATCTACTATAAATATCCTTAAATCAAGATACATTTACTTAAGATGCAAATTGAAGATATTAAGTTTTTATGTATTTATTTATAGCAGTTTTGCAGTGTGTGTAGAGTTATCTTTCTTAACAAACCACATATCTGAAGTCTAATATCGTGTATCGACGATAGACAGAGATATCGCCTGTGGTTGATGCCTTTGACGATTATTATTATTATTATTATATTATTATTATTATTATCAGGCTAGTAATACTATCTAATTAATATTAGGGCTTATTTGTTGCATTATATTTCTTTTTCCGCGTTTTTACAGTATTGCGCGTTCTAACCAATCACACACGATTATGCTGAGCTTATGAATGCAATGGCCAATCAGAGGCGTCAAATATCCTTAAATCAAGATACATTTACTTAAGATGCAAATTGAAGATATTAAGTTTTTATGTATTTATTTATAGCAGTTTTGCAGTGTGTGTAGAGTTATCTTTCTTAACAAACCACATATCTGAAGTCTAAAAGTACATTCTCACCTAAAAAACTCTTAAAACTACATTCTGTGACACAAAAACAGTATTATTTATAAAATGATAGTGGATTTGAGCGTCTGCCATGACACTCCCTGTGAGAACAAATGGAGTGATACAAACAGTGAATTGGTTGGAGCTCTGTTATGACTAGAATATTGCACTTCTCTCAGCCAATCAGATTTGAGGACCAGAAAGAACTGTTGTATAAATATCAAGGCTTCGAGTTTCTTTATTTGTCACATACATATTACATACATGTGATGTAATGCAGTGAAATGTTTTTCCTTAGTTCCTCGTCCCACAGTGCAACAACAAACAGAAACGGTAGATTTTTATGGTAAAACACTGTGAACAACCTTAATATATGGCACAGCTATTACTTGCATAAACAATTAAATTTGTTTGGATTTTATTTGGGAAAAAAACGTGTTTAGTTTATTGGATTGTGTTGCAATTTATGGTATCTAATGTTTACCTTTTAATGTTTATTGGTGTTTTCAGCGGGGCTATTTAATCAGCGTATTCATGGCATGCATGTAAAAAATTATGGTAGAAATTATTTTTATTTACTTTTTAAATCTCAAATATGTTTTTACAGCATCTCCACGAACCATAATTTTGTTTGTCTCATCTCCCACTGATTTGTGGCCGTTTTGTCTTCCCTCTTTTCCCCCTCCTGTTTGTTTTCCCTCTCCTGCTCTCTTTGTTTTGCCTGAGCTTCCGTGTGTTAAATATCCCCCATGGATCAAACCTCCCAGTATGTGTGTGTGTCTGCTTGGATAACTGGATGTGCATGTGGGTGTGTGCTGTAGGCCTTTATAGATGGCTCTCCTGGGAGTCTTTATACCCTACCAATGTGGTTTAGTGGGAGGTGTGTAGCCCGTCACAGTGCTATAGTGAAATAGAGGTTTCGGGAACGGGTGAGTCACTAGCACAGCATTACTCCAGTCTCTATACAATCCATCACAAGACACTGCCGCCCCCCTGGAGCAACAGCCACAGTCACGATACCTGAGTCACTGAGACGAGGGAAAGCGGGAGATGGAGATGACAGGACTGGGAATGAGAAACTGTTGCTGTTCGTCTTCATGAGAAGTGCGTAATCTGACTGGCTCGAGGAATTCAACTGTCCTTGTGTATATGCAGTTGATTTGATGCAGAGAGGCTAGTAAACAAGAGAGACACTAAGACAAGATCGCAGTTGATGTGAATGTGTGTGATGTGCATTTATCTTCTGTGTGATGTCTCAGAAGCTTGAAGGCCTTGTAGTATCCCTACTCAATCACATTCACAGCCTCAGTTCTCTTTGTTGTGTGCAGCTACATCTGCAGGACAGTGTTTGTGTGTTGAGTGCTGTTATGGGGTCTGGGCTACTTGAGCTGCTGAAGGGGGTCACAGAAGTCCACTCTAGTGCTGTACCCCATCTGCAGCAGATACTACAACACAGACGCTTTTGTTTCATACATACAAACACATACACTAACAGTTTGCATTTTTGCAGCACACGCTTTCTTTAGTCCCCTGTTGGTGGCATTCCACAGGTGGCATCCTCTGATATCACTAACAAAATAGTACAACCTGAGAAATAATTGATCAATCTGTCTCTCTGTCTGTCTGCCTGCCTGCCTGCCTGTCTGTCTGTCTGTCTGTCTGTCATTTTACTTTATTTAATAGAATAGATTTATAATATTGAACATCAGTATATGTGTTGGTTAGATTTAGAATATAAGTACTTCCCTATTACTACTAACACAAGTACCAAAATGTGAGAATGTTGCATTCATTTATTTATTTAGATTTATAATATTTGCCATTTATCAGTATTAGCCAGAATCTAAATATAAGTACTTCCAAATGACTACCCTAACCTACTATCCTATTTTAATTAGTTAGTTTAGTTTAGTTTATAGTAGAATAGATTTATAATATTGGCCATTTATGAGTACTGGCTGGATTTTGAATATAGGTACTTCCATGTTATATACTAAAAAATTGTATCAAAATGTGAGATTTTGTTTGTTTTCATTCATTTTTGTTAATTTTAGTTAATTTTTATTTATTTTATCAATATTGGATACATTTTGAATATAGGTGCCTCCCTATTATATACCGCGAGCGAAACAGTACCAAATTAATTAATTAATTTGAGTTTATTTATTTGAGTTTATTGTAGTGCAATAGATTTATAATATTTTCCACTGGTATTGGCAAGGTTTTAAATATAGGTGCATTCCTGTTTTATACTGTACACCACTATCAAAATAGTACCAAAATGTGGGATTCTGACTCTTATTGATTTGATTGATTGATTGATTGTAGTACAATAGAATATGTATATATGAATATGTAGAGTATGTATAATATTGGCCATTATAGTAGATTTATAGTATTGGCCAGCATTTGAATGGCCATTACCATCTGATACTATCACTATATTTTAAATACTATCACCATATTTTAAAATGATGGTCAGCCTTCATTAAGTATTATATTCTGATATTCTCACAGAAATGCTTGTGTAAATGCCTTGTAGGAGTGGGGGAAGGGTGATCTTTCTATAATTAACACACCAGTGGATTCAGTTCATGAATGAAGCTCCATTGAGGTACCCGTGACCACCTGTACAGATGGGCCCATAAATATCAACCTCCACACACTGAGCTGCTTGCCAACAAGTCACTTGTTATGTCAGTGCATAAGTGCACATGTTCGCATATGCTGCATTGAAATGAACCAAAAGCCACAAACTCAATGTTTTATGCACATAAATATCACATTTTTGCATAGTTATAATAGATCCATGAGGAAAGATTCAGTGGCTTTTGACCTCAACAAGTCAAGTTCAGAGGTGCTGGGGATGATGCACTCCAATTATTTCCATGCCTGCAGGGAACATCAAAAAACACGCACCTGTTTTCAGCAGGACAGCATCAGTTCTTCCATTTTCCTGTTTAGTAACAGTGGGCGGCTAGCAGCCTTTTTTCCTGTGCCCACCTACTCCATTTATCCGCCCATCCCTGGGAGGCCACTGTTGATGAAGTCATGTGGAATGAGTGAGTCAAAGTCTGCATGTGTGTTTAGGTACAAAATGCCATATACTCTGAAGGGGGTCGTATCAATGTACACTATACAAAGAGTTTTCTTTTTTACAACAAAGATCTTCACTGCATGTTCATCCTAATTGCTGTGACCAAGTTACATCACAATGATTTTGTGTGTGTGTGATATATTTTTAGAAAATATGTTTTAAGGAATTGTTTCTCAGTCCTGGTCTTGGAGGACGCCCAGCATTGTACATTTTGAATGTCTCCTTTGTCAGATGTACATATTTCATGTCCAGGAGTTTCTTCTGATGAGCTGATGAGTTGAGTCAGGTGTGTTTAATGAGGAAGACATAGAAAATGAACAGTTTTGTTAGATGAAACAGTGTCTTTGTTTACAATGTACACCAGTTTATTGTAATAATTAGAGTAAGGAATTAATGGATAAGGATGTTTACATGAAATCTTCCACCTTGTTACTATTACTGACAATTACTTCACAATTACTGGTTGTTTAAACAGTTTATGTGAGCTCAAACCTAAATGCATTACACATTTGCATGTAAACGTAGCCAATGCTATGGGAAACAGAAAGAGCAAAATGGTAGTCAAGTGAAAGCCTCTTGGTGTGTTTGAATGGATTCCTTGTGTAATGGGCCGTACTTGTGGTCTGTAGGCCGAAGAGTGTTGTAGGGTCTCCCCTGGGTCTGATGATTGGCTGCTGTTGTTTCTGCTGTGTGGTGCTGTCAATATAGCAGAGTTGAAGGCGTTGACATTGATGGGTGCATAGTCGGCCCAATCAGGGCAGGGTAATTGCAGTTTTTGTGCATCCGTGGGCAACCCGTATGGAGTCTTTGAGCATTGTGAATCACTTTTGTGCAGTTTGCAGAAAGCACAATATACAGGAAATCATTTTTTTACTTCTGAGAGACCAATCACTCTAAAAATGGACAATTAATTACCAGTATGAAAAGGAATTGTGTTTATTGTTCTCAATAATTATTGCACTGATTAGGCCATGTGGTCATTAGCATTTTTGCATGAGTACAATACGTTGAAATTGAAAATCAGCCAAAAAGTATTTTTTTGCAGTGTTCATTCTCATTGAATGTTATTGTGGTGGCAGGATTCTCTGTCTGTCTTTGTCAGAGGCACTCTGGAGTGAGTCAAGATCTGCGGAGCACACGTTTAGTGAGGCTCATGAAAGGAGGGTCTCTCTTTGAAGAACACAGGATTTGGAGCATTTAGATGACTGTTGTGATGGCAGAGGAATATCAAAAACAAGGGAAGAGAGAAGGAAGTGAACAAGTGAAGCCGCATGACAGTAGGCTGAGGGGGAGTGGGCCTGTTCGGGAACACATAGTGCTTTGAGAAAGCTCTCATCTGTCAACGGTGAAGAGAGAAGGGGGAAGAGGGGAAAGAGAGAGAGAAGTCTATGTGCTCTGAATTACTTGATGCAATAAACCAGGACTAGCAAGCCTTTCTGCCTCCATTGCTTTCAGAGTCTGGTAAAGCAATGATGCATTCAGAAGGCATCCTATCTAACTTTGATTTAATGGAGATTGTCAGAGTTCATCACTTTAGTTTCCTCCATCCTCATATCCCATTCCTCTCTGTCTCTTTCTCATAAACTTACTCATCCCTGTTGAAAAGACCTGCGTGTGTTTTGGATACTGGTTTGCTGGTGCTTCACTGAGGCTTCTTAAAGTCGCTATATAAAAGTACCTGTCAGATATTTTCTACTGATTGTGATGTACATCTGAGCAAAACAAATTATCAACAAAAAAAAAAGGTGGCGACAGATCTGAATGTGAGCTTGCAATCAATTGTAAGAAAGGGGCATAGTTTACTTGGACAAAATGATTGGGAAAGTCTGACTCATGTCACCAGAGAGAAGTCTGTTCACTGAATGATTCTTTGGGGAACCCAAAATCGTTCTTCTGTGGCATTGCTGCGAAACCCCCTTTTGGAACCTTTATTTTTAAGAGTAAAGCTTGTTTTTGAAACATGGTCGCTTGTCAACCAGCACTAACCAGCTTGAACCAGCTAAAACCACCTATCATTTTCGAAAATACCAGTTTAAGATTTTTTTACCAACAGGCTCAAAGCAGCCTGAACCTGCGTGAAAGTTCTGTTTATTACCTTAGATAATTCTTTACTGGTTTATGTATTTGTGAAAGACCATTGTGAATAAACATATCTATCTGTATGTATTATTTGTATATTTTTTTAATGGAAAGATTTGACACTTCTATTCAGAAACACCTAGAGCCACGAGTGCTTTCAGTTTATTTCCCATGGTCAGCTCTCATGGCATTAGCGTGTGCTGCTGGCAAAAAAGCTGGAAAGGAAACACAAAACAGGTAATTTACCACTTTAAGAACCGAAGCAGGAGCTCAACACAGGCTGTGGATGCAGCAACTGGTTGATAAGCCTGTTCTTTTGTCAAAGATAAACTCCAGGACACCTACATTAACCTTTGTTGTAGCCTGAGGGCTGCCCAAGAAACACACTCATATCTGTGCTTGACACACCGACTGCATGACTGGACGCAGAGATACTGCACTCAGCATCTTTATCCATGTAAAAGAGCTACTATGCAGCCTATAATGCAGCTTTCACTGTATGGCTATTGCCAATTTCAGTGCCAACTCTAGAAAATGTATATAGTCCAAACAGTCCCATTCAGACTGATCTAACTGCAGTTATAGTATACTGTTTACAAACTGAAGTAAAAAGAAATAAATACTTCTTTTCAGCAAGGGTGCATTAAATTGCTTAAAAGTGACAATAATGTTACAGACGATTTCTATTTCAAATAAATGCTGTTCTTTCCTGAAATACTGAAAAAAATTAATGGTTTTCTTAAAAATAAGCAGCACAACTGTTTTCACCACTGATAATAATAAATGTTTCTTGAACACCAAATCAGCATATTAGAATGATTTTCTGAAGGATCATGTGACACTGAAGACTGGAGTAATAACAGCTTTGCCATAAAAGGAATAAATACATTTTAATATTTATTAAAATAGAAAACCGTTATTTTATTTTATATTTGTCAGTACTTGATTGTACTGAAAATGCATTTTTAGGCAGAACATATATTACAGACATTCCAATCTGAGAGTTATCACATACAAGTTTTATTTAAATGTATAATTACCATGTTTTCTTATGGGCTTCTCAGGGCATCCTTTGAAGGATAAGTTCATTTAGAGTGAAACTGAATTGTGCCACTTTTCATTGGCCAACACTGAGTGTTTCTAAACTGAGCTAATTCTGATTTACTGTTTGAAAATAATTTTGTTACTACACCATTCTCATATTTCTAGTTTACCATGACAAAGATTCACAGACACCTATAGCAACAGTCTGAGTGGAAAATGCTGCATTTCTTCACTAGGAAGTGCCAACAAACTACTGCTATAGTTGCCAAGTTAACTAGTGTTTTTACAGTACATTTCCGAGTTGTAATTTCATTGCACATTTAACATCTCTACTCCCACCTGCTAAATACAGCATTATTCCAGCTTTAGAATCACTTCATTTATCTCTCACATCACTGGCTCTCTGTTCTCATATCTTCAACAGAACATGTCAATAGTTTACACTCTATGAGCCCTAATTAGATCAGAATAGAATAGAATAGAATGATCCAGTATTCATAAAAGGTTCCCCTGCACTACTGGCACATACTTTAGTAACTGAATGAACCCCTGCCGTGTATGTGAGTGACATGAACAAATAAATGGAGATATGTGGACTATAAAATAAAATAGGCCTAGTCACTTACATGTATTTTTTTCTTCAATTCCCATGCTGCTTCTGCACATTTGTATCCACATCACTGAATAACACATTATCTGTGTTCTCATGGGTTTCACCTTGCAACAGGCCAGTAGTTCTGTCTGGTTCAGAGGCGACTCTGTTATAGAGAAGACTAGAGGTACGGACAATCAGACAGTAATGAGATGGTGTGGGACAATCTTGCTTACATTGTGAACTGATTAAGGCAGTGTTGAATGCTAACATGGGAATGAAATAACAAATGTCACTGCAGCATAGGAGAATCCATCAGGTTTAAATTAGACCTCGGGTTGTGACGTTGTGTCATACTAAACTACAGACCACAGTAGCCCATGACAAATGTTTACTCGTTCTGGTCCGAGTGTGTCCACTGGCTTTGGTGAGCTGAGTAAACGTGGCCTCTTTGAAATGGCTGAGCAGGTCTGTGTGACTGTTATTTGCTTTGTGTGGTGTCTTATTACAGACTCAGAGCCTCTCATCTGCTGCTGACAAATTATGCCTGGTTACTGGACACAAATTACACAACCACACTAACACTTTTGAAGGAGAGAGTGTTCTGGTTAGAATTAGACCGAAGGTAAGTAAAGAGAAACTTTTCAGCTTTTTAGTCAAGTTTGTAGTTTATAGGTCAAGTTCATGCAACTAGACTTTCAACTGATGCAAAGAAATTGGAAGATAATTGAATATTTATTTAAATATTATTTATATAATGAATATTTTAAATGCTGATTAATTAATCAAATTGTTCACAATAAATCTTATTGATCTTATTGAATTAATATTTAAGATTTACTAAAAAGGCCTAAAATATAGGATCATTTAAAATAACATTATTTTGGAAGCCAAGTAAATAATTGAATAAGCATAAAATGTTAGATGTCAGTATATTGCTTGTTTTATTTCTAAATTATTGAGCTTGTAATTAATTCCTGTGATTGCAAAGCTGAATTTTCAGGGGGGGGGTTTCAATGTAATATGCTGATTTGCTGCTCAAGAAACAAATCTTATTATTATAAATGTTAAAAACAGTTTTACTGCTTAATATGTTTGTGATAACAGTAGTACTTTTTTCCAGGATTTTTTAAATAAAAGGTTCAAAAGAACAGCAATGAAATAGAAATCTTTTTGTTCCGATGTAAAAGTCTTTACTGTCACTTAAAATAATTTACATAATTTACAGGCCTAATTCTAATATGTTTCTGCTACAACGTTCTCTTTTTTCACCTGACGCAACTTTTTTAGTAAAAAAAAAAAAGTGAAAACAGCATTCAGCATGAGTCACAAGATTATTATCCTTTACATTTCAATCAGCACAAACGTCACACACACTCTGGAAGCCTTACGGTCGGGCTCCCTGCTGCTCCCTCCACAGAGCTAGAGTTTATTTCACTCAGGTCTTGTGAATGTAGAAGAAAGAGGGGGTCGAGAGGCATGCAGACAGAGAGATGGCAGGTGCTTCTCCTCACCCCTGGCCTCTCTCCTGCAGTGTTCTGCTCTTTGATGATTCCGTGACTTAAAAACGCAGCTGTCTCATTCCCCTCATGCACCCCACTCACAATCCTGCTGCATGATCTCACTAACAATCTCTGCTGATCATTCCTGATCACAACCACCTTTTAAGCTTTTTTGTCAAGACCTTCCTGCGTTTATTCAGGATTAGCTCAGAAATCATGAGCCTAATTTAAGGTTGTGAACAACTCCCATCACAGTTACCTCTCCTCCTCCATGCGAGTTTTGATCTGAGGAGCTCAGAATACCAGAGACACGGCAATCACATTCCACACCAACTCTCATTAGCTGCGCCAGCTTCCAGTGCCCACTATTCTATTGTCCTGTATTTTCAGAAGTAAATAATGAAATCTAATCAGCCACGAGACAATAAGTACTAAGCACTACCATGGCAAGATGATCTTTTTACTTAAATAGAGATCATTATCCCATTTCCATGTCAGAGTAAAAAATATAAAAAGGTGATTTGCAACTTTAAATCTTAGTACATTTTTATATTATATATAGATAATTATAATTAGAAATTATAATTACAATTAGAAATTATAATAAATAAAAACAATGTAACATGACATTATAATATATATATATATATATATATATATATATATATATAAGGGTGAATAAATGGCTGTTCATGAAGTACATTAGCAAAATAGTTTGGAAAATGTCTGAAGACAACCATTCCACAGCACATTAAAAACACATAAATATACATTTGACTCCCATGAATCCCCACCCATGACTAAGTAATGTCAGCTGTTATTGATCAGCTTTCATATAGTTTCACAGTGTGACTACGCACATAAAAGGCAGAGCAACTCTTTCACATCCCACTCACTGCATTGTTTATTTGATTTTGCATGAATGAGTTCAAATACAATTAGATTAGAGTCTAGACTGATAGACATATTAAGTCCTTTGATGGTCAACTGACTGTCGCCTCAAAACAAAACATATTTAGCATATCTAATTCAATTTGATGGACCTTTTGCTCCACTGAGTGTATTTAATCAGAGCAGATGCCTCACTGAAATAATGAAGGCATTTCTCCATCAAAAGTTTACCAGAAAGTTTACAATAGTGTTACATGGACAAAATAAAACAATTGTGTAACAGACATTGCAGGTCCCAATTCCATTATTCTTCATCCCTTCTGTCCCCAACTCAATGTTATTAAACATTATTATTGAAAAAAAGTATGTTGTTTATATCATATGCATATTATTAATTAATACTATGATTACAATAATAATAATTATTATTATAATTAATTACTTTAGTTTTGCTAAATATTTTAAATATATTGTGTTTTTATTTAATATTGTGTATTTACAGTGGGTATAGAAAAGAATCATCCTCCTTTAAAATAATCACATTTTGTTGCTTTGCAGCCTGAAATGAAGACAGTCACAGTTTTTGTTTTATCCACCTGTATTTACTCAGTGCAACTTATAACATCCAAGTGAAAGATATAACACCAACTTGTCAGAAAAAAAAAACAAAAACAGAATCACTGAGTTGGAAAAAGCATCACCCCCTTGTGTCAGTATTTTGTTGAACCACCTTTTGCTTTAATTACAGCCTTTAGTCTGTTGGGATATGTCTCTGTCTCTACTGACTTTGCAATATTTGCCCACTCTTTGCAGAACTGCTCAAGTTCAGTTAAATTTGATGGTGAGCATTTGTGGACTGCAGTCTTCAAGTTATTCCGCAGATTTTCAGTGGGGTTTAAGTCTGGGCTCTGACTAGGCTATGCAAGGACATTCAGCTTTTTCTCCTTCAACCACTGTGTCCTTTGGGTCACTGTCATGTTGGAAGGTAAACCTTCTTCCCATTGACGACTTTCTGGCAGAGGGCAGCAGATTTTCCTCAAGAATTTGAAGGTATTTTGCCCCATCCATTTTTCCTTCTATCCTGATAAGTGCTCCAGTTGGTGAGTCTGACAAAACCACAATGGCCATTTGTCTGACCATAGGCAGACACAGGGAGTGGGAAACCAGTATAAAAAAAATTATATTTTTACGATTATGTTTGGTTATGCTAGTAGTGTGCTTCCACTTTAAAACCATTATTTAAAGACCTAAATAAAGTCCTTCTCACATTGCATTAGTTGGTGTTAAAGTCTGCCATTTTAACCACTCCCTAGTGGAGACTCATCAGTCATTCTTATAAATGCACATGCTTGATACATGGCAGCAATTAATGTCTTCTCGTGTTTTCAGTGAATCAGTGCTAGGTTGTGGACCTATAGGGGGCCAGTCAGGGTGCAGACAGTGCTGTTGGCCTGCAATATTGGCATTGTGAGAGCTCCTGAATAGGGCCATCTGCCCGGTGCCTGCTGATGGCTGTCTTGGCTGGTTGTTCTTGAACAATAAGAACATGAGGACTGGCTTTGTGGCCAGGCGTCAGGCTGGACAATAGGGGAGAGAGGAGGAATAGATGCAAGCTAGCAGAGGCCCGGTCTGCAGGCACACTCTGTAAACACTCGTTCTAATAAGCTCCTCATAGACAGATTACCACGGCAGGCGAGAACAATGTCAACGATGCTAATTATCCCAAGATGTATACACCAAACATTCACAGTTGTCGTCCTGGAGACATACGAACATAAAGCACACATAGACGGAGTGCAAACTATATCCATGCTAATTACTACACCCACATTAATGGATGCCATAAACTTGCACAGATGCAAAATGGAAAGGTCATTTATCAATCATAGAACAATTGTTTGTGTGATACTGAGGATCTTATGGTGATCTGACGTCAGGTTCAGTGTTCTTTACACCTGGTATTAACGTATGTTTTGGGTGATTCAAGTGGTTAGCAGTGAAAACGGGGTCCAAAATGGACCACTCAAATTATTATTATTATTTTTTTTTAAAGAAATTAACTTTTTTTTTATTCAACAAGGACAATGTAAATGACAGTACATTTATAATGTTAAACAATTTCTATTTTATGAAATGCTGGCAAGCATAAAGATACACACACACACACACACAATGTAACAATGTACCTAATCACGATCACACCCACCGTTTCTCAATAGCAAATACTATTATTAAATACACCTATTATTTATATAAAATATTATTTATTGAATAATAATATTTAATAAACAACAACAACAGCCATCATAAAAGTTGATAGGCAATTCAGTCAAAAGTACAAAGGCAGCTTTCTGATACAGCATGAAAGTTATATAAAATATAAAGTTGTGAGACTTTGCCCTCAGCCAAAACATTTTGCTCTGGAACAAATAATAGATTTAAGAGACCAAAGATTGCCTGTTAGATTTACCCTAAATGAATTATAGCTCATGTTTAACCA
This sequence comes from Sinocyclocheilus rhinocerous, assembly GCF_001515625.1. NCBI lineage: Eukaryota > Metazoa > Chordata > Actinopteri > Cypriniformes > Cyprinidae > Sinocyclocheilus > Sinocyclocheilus rhinocerous. Next base: position 1,410,686 of record NW_015655565.1, on the reverse strand, counting down.
CTATCAGAGCCAGAGCCATGGACATCAGAGCCAGCTGCAAATTCCAGAAGATCTGGCTGAGGTGAGGTTGCTCTCGGCGGGTTCATGAGCGCTGAACGACCGCTGACGTCCTGAAGCTCACATCTCCGAAAACGCTGAAGCAAATTTTCAAATGGGTGTTATCTTTATTAACAAACAGCATATTTGAAGACTAAACAATTACATTCTCACCTAAAAAAAAATCTCAAAACTACATTCTGTGACACAAAAACAGTATTACTAATGAATGAAATAACAGTGGATTTGGGTGTCCGCCATAAGACTCGCTGTGAGAAATACTGCAAGCTGAGTGATACAAACAGTGAAACCGTTGGAGTGATGTTATCAGATTCGAGGACCAGAAAATGTTTTTGTATAACACACTTTAGAGTACTTTAGAGGCTTTAGAGAGCATGTATACTAAAATTCTGCTGGGAATATGCTTTATACAGGAGGGTCAACTGGCTGAATCTGCATACTGGCTGTGGCTGTTTGCCTTTGCTGCTGAATTATGAATGTGTGAGATGAATTTTTCATCAGTCTCTTAGCAGGAGCCTTAGGCGGCAGGGGAGGAGTCATAGTCATGTGACAGTGGTTGACTCATCTCTAATTGATGTGGTTATTTGGCAGCTCCTATAGACAGATAGCAGGGTCATTGAGGAGGTGGGTTTTGGATTTGAAACCATTTGGAACATGGAATTATTACCATTTGGAATTATAATTAGTAGTTGGAACACAGAATTAGTGGTCGCCACAATTAAGTAATTATGAAAAGTCAAACTGTTTACACTTCAATAATTCTAATTGGCTATAATGATTATAAGGAAAATAACTATGCAGACAAGACTTTGGAATATGTAGTGATATTACTTAGTGATTTTTCTTTTCATTTTTTGTGAATAAAAATTATACACTCTTAGCAAAAATGTGCAAAAATTGTACCTTTAGGGGTACAACAGCTTGCCACTGGGGCAGTACTCTCTACGTTTACATGCAAATAAATAATCCATTAGTAAAAGGATTGAAGGCTCCATCGGACTGAAAAATCTTCATGTAAACAGCTTAATCAATCTAACTGAGTTCGATACAAATAAAATTTAGATCAGATTAGCGTTCACTACGTTCGGATTCATCAATCAGTTCCGACTGAAACAAAAGGTGTCCAGGTAAACGTGGCCAAAGGGACACCTTTGTACCTTCTTTTCCCCTAAAGGCTTCATAATAGTACCATAAGAGTGTACATATTGCTATCTTAAGGGTACATAATTACTACTCTAAGGTATTAATATGTTGTACCCCTAAAGGTACAATTTTTGTGCATTTTTTCTGACACTGTAGCTAATTAATTGCATATGTTAATTTTCATCCTTTTCCTCTTTGCACCTATTTGATTTATTCAGTTGTTTTACTGATACAACAACAAAAATGAAGTCAGTTCAATTGATTTTAAAAACTTGAATTTAATTAAAAGGGGACCGTTTTTAGCTTTTTTGGGGATGTGTAGGTTACGTAAAGAATATGACATGCAGTGCCCCCCACAAAATAAGAATTTTTAATATATTTTAGAAATAAGTGTCAGGGGGAATTATGGACATGATTTTCGTCATAGTCATTGTGCCAGTTTAAGGTGACAATTACTGGCGTACAAATCCTGTAGTACATTGTAAATAAATCCCATTCGTTCCTCTCTGGGGGGCCCGGCCTGCTCGACTCTTATGAGTGTGCTTCTTTTGTAGGATGGAGGGAGCATGTCTGTAAAAAGAAGACTAAAAAGACAACTTTAAAAATGACAACTCCTTCAGTATATCCTGATCCAACAAAAAAAACTATGGCTATGTGTCCTGACATGTCAAGACATGTCACTGACCAAACTCACCAACCACAAGCATTATTCCTTAACCACTCACACAAACATACACACATATTTTGCAAGCACCTTGTTCTCCAGTGACTAATAACCAGAACCACAGTTAGGATGTGCAGTTAGGATGATTGACGGTTGCCAATAGCCACTTGTCTGGCATTTCAGTTTAATTAATTCCATTGTTTAATCAAGCACAAGATTTAATCTTTGGACTTTAGTTGTACTTTTAATGGAGGGTGGAGGTCCAGAACCGCCGCATGCTTTAGAGCGGCTCGTTGCTTTGATTAGATCATGATTACAGCCCATCAAACATGAAGAAGAAAAAATCACGCCAACAGAACAAACTTTAATGGCACTTTGTAAACAGCATGCAGGTTTAGCCTGCTTTGACTATTGACAAGTTGACTGTGTTGTCATTATGTTGTCAAGCTGCCATGGTGAAAAAGCATGTCCCCTTTTAGTGGTCTGTAAGTGAGCAAGATGTGTATTCCCAGAATAGACATCAACCTCTGACGTATAGCGGCGTATGCTCACACTGTGACTCTAATAGGGTATATGTCGAACATCACCTGACCAAACCCGGAAAACAGGTCTCATCGCTTCCGCTTGTCGGACTATGGACTTTTAAAAGTCTATGGACTTTTAAGATAATCAGTTAAACTAGCTAGCTGTTTTTATTGTTGACGTTTTATTCAATTTGTATATCTAAATGTGAAAAGAATAAAAATAAAAAAAACTTTTAGATATTAGTCCGCATATGTGATGGACATTGGTTATGATCATCATTGGTATCTACTTTGAAGGCATCTTGAGTAAAAAAGTTTATTATTTTTGGGCATCTTTTCAAATGCCTTGAATGTATAGATTTTGTTTTATCCACATTTCAGACTGTCAATTACCTATTAAATTACAGTAATCTTAATATGAATTATTATGTTTACAACTATGATAATCTAATAACCATTTCAATATTTGTTCTAACAAAATATATATAGCATAATTTGCACCACACTGAACAGTTTTGCCCTTAAAATAGTTTTATCAAAAGTCAGTGTACTTGGTTACCAAGAAAACAAAGGTGCTTGAAATATAGTATGAGACGTGTGGTTCATGAAGAAAAAAAAACAATGTAAATCTCTAAACATGAAAATGTTATGTGCCAATAAAGTTGTAAATCTGTCTAATTAGATGGGAAAATATGTTTAATTGTGTGTATTTAGGTTGAAATCAACCTTAACAAGACTAAGAATAAGTAATTTTATTCCAAAAATGTTTCAAATGTAATTTCCATCACCTTCATTCTCAATACTGTTAAACACAATAAATCATTTGAGATGTGTTGGAAATGGCATTGTGGTGAGACCAGGAAATTCCAGTCAATTCATCCAGTACAAAAGTGTGCACTTGAAACGCAGTTGATACTGTCAGTGTTGTCATACAGCTGTGTACAGTATTGTCTGCAGTAAGCACAAACCCTTGTCTCTGTATACAGGGCGTCTCTGATCCCAATGTGATTTGCAGACAGCAAAGGGGAGGAATGGCACTGTAACTGTGGTAAAGGCAGCGCTGGCTCTCTGTTTCTCAGCTGGAGTGATCTCCCACTGCGGAGCGCTGGAGGAGACCTGAGAGGCAGGCAGCAGCGACCTACTGTGAGGCTGCTTCACTAGGAAACATTCACTAAAAAGGCCTGCCAGTCTCCACTTTAAGAGAGTAACTTAGAGAATGTCAGTGTGTGAACAGATGTAAGCTTTATTTTGTAGAATTTTTGTAGAATTAATTTTGTAGAATCATTCCACCCACACATACTGACATTTTATCTTTTTTTAAATTTGATTTCATTACAAATACAGACGCAAAAACTGATGACATGAACAGCATAATGGCAGCTGGTAAAATCAGATTTGATGAAGATGTTAGAAAGAAGATGGTTTTATTTTGGGCTGTTCATATACTGTATACAAACATTATATATATATATATATATATATATATATATATAATCGCTGTGGGTGATCCATGAACTATTATCATTATGCCCTTGAGCAAAAAATTTAACCTCAGGTTTGCCATGGTGGATTGTCGCTGTAATACAGTAACTGTACTGTAAATTGCTTTTGATTAAAATGTCAGTTAAATAACAGATTAGTCATATAGTTTGTCCAGTCTGCAGTGCACAGAAGCCATTTTCTCTGGGGCACTATACCTGACACTCTGAAGATACTTAACATTTCAGGATTCAGACACGACCACAGAGAGATTGTCTGCTGCTTTATGACATGGAATATGAAATTGTTGTAAAATGGCAGAGGAAAATATTTGTTTGCAGAACAGGCGGTTTCATAGCTGCTGACCTAGATAAGCTCTTATTTTTGACATCTGAGGAAGTTTGTGCATGTACAACAAAATTAGCCTCTTGAGAAATTTTAATGTAGAGAAACAGCACCACCTTGTGTTCACAACAAATTTGTTCCTTTGATAAGTAGTGTGGTTTAGTATTGGAAGCATCATAACTTTGTCAGAAACATTGTTTTATGTGACAACCAATGATGTTTTAAACTTAGGGATTGATGAGCTCTGTTTGTCTGAGTTTGTCGAATATGTCTTTGCATGTGTGAGCTTATTTCTTTCTACACCACCGTCCATCAGTTTTTTTTTATTAACTGTCTTGTCTTGTTTTGCAGCATTTTCTGCTGGTCTGGAAGAAAATTATGCCCTGAGGAATGATTAAGTTAAATCTTTCTGTTACACATGCTTCCCTGATGATCTTTGAAGTACATAACACATGCCATCCAAAATCCACACAGGTAACAATATCCTGATGTGCACATGACCTAAAACAGCGCTGCACTCAATATTTTTTCCTCATTAAAAAAGTTGTAACCATGAAATCAACAGTACTCTTGAAAAACGTTTAAAGCAGAGAAGCCCAAACCAGGGTTGGCCCATGATAAACTTTTATTTGGCCCGGCATGCCATAACACAAGAGGAGGGGAAAAATAGGGGGGAAAACTTGCCATTGAAGCATATCTTCATTTATAATTTATAATTTTGTTTAAATTATTTTTTTTTTGCATCAAAGAGCAAGAACAAACAACAACAAAAAACAACATTATTTAATTGGATTAAAAATAATTTTTAAAAAGTTCTAAAAAAATTTTGTTTAATTTTAAAATATTTAATGCATTTTAATATAATAGAATTGAATATAATGCAACATTTCCTTTTGGCCACGACGCTCAAACAAGTTTGATTTTTGTCCCTTCATATTAAGAAGTATTAAGTATTTTATATATATATATATATATATGCGTGTGTGTGTGTGTGTGTGTGTGTGTGTGTGTCTAAAGTAATAATAATAAAATATATATGTTTTTAATTTGTTTTTTAATGTGTTTTTAATTAGTTTTCATTTTAATTTAGATTATAATTAGATTATTTTTATATATTAAGATATGTTAAAGTCATCATGCGGCCCGTTGGAAATTTGCTGGGGCCCCCGGATAAGAATCACTTAAGTAAATTATATAGTTTTACATTGTAGATTTATTCATTTTTGTTATATATTGAATTTATGCTTTTAAAAAGGCACCACAGATGTTACACATAGTGTTATTCTAATGACAAATGTCAAAAGTGCATTTTTAAAATTATACCATATAGGGAAGTATGCAAATTTGGATGAAGGGATACAGTAAATTGCTGAATGCACCTTTAAGTGCACAAAAATATGTTCTAGTAGAGACTGTTGTGGGAATTTTAATAGTGGATAAAGCCGTGAGACACCTGCGGGATATTATTGAAGAAAACAAGAACAACTAAATTAGACTCTGAACCCCGAAGCCTTCAAAAGCCCAAAGCACCACTGAGAGCCAAGCTCTTCTTCTGCTTATTAATATAAACATGTGATTCATCTGTGAGAAGGAAATGTAAAACAGGTCAAAGAGCTTTTTACTGAACGTGTCTTCATGAATTATATGTTATATTTTATAGAAGTAACTTCAAAGAGTTAACTTTTTTAAGGTCATCAGCAAGATCGAAACGTTGAACAAACCCTTGTGTCCTTCAGTCAGATCAGAATATGCTGGAGAAGCGCTAACTGAGCAAAGTAATACAATTAAGGCTAAATCCTCCATTAACGAGGTGTTCAAGGTTGCTTACTCTGTGCAGAATTGACTCTTGGCTGGAGACCGTTATCATGCTGATTTCAAAGGAGCAGTGTGTTAACGAGCAATCAATTATGCCCCTCAAAGTGTAATTGTGTATGTTTGGCAGGGTGCATGCATGATGAAGGGTTAATACATTTCAATTTACTACAAACCACTGGGGTGCCGATGCAGGAAATGTCAGTGGGCACAAGAGAATTCACCGATTTGTCGCCTTCGTTTAGATGTTTCCATTCTGCTAACCTCGCCTGTAAAGTCATGTACACAGAAGATCCAGTTCTGCCTAGAGGTTTTTAGACAACTAGCATCTGTAGCACGTCTACTTGTTGGTCGACCAGGTGATGCTGACTTATTCTTTACTTTGGTTTCTTTCATTTGATTGCCATAAATGTAGATGTTTGTTCAGCCTATAGGGTTTTAGCCAGCAGGTGTCACCCTGCATCGTTTGCTGAGCAGACTTGAGACTGTGTGGTTGAAGGGATATTTCGCCCCAAAATAAAAGATCTGTCAACATTTACCCTCATGTCGTTCTAAACCTTTATGAGTTTCTTTCTTCTGTGGAACAAGAAAGTATTTTGAAAAATATTTTATTTGGTGTTCTGCATAAGATAAATTCATATGGGTTTGGAATGAAATGAGGGTGAGTAAATGAGGACAGAATTTAAATTTTTGGGGTGAACTTTAATATCCTTTTAGTGTAGTGGTTGTAAACCAGGGATCTGGGGCCCCATTGGGGGCCTTAGAAAATGTTTAATAGGGCCTCAAAATGACTTAAAATGACAAGCATTAAAATATGTTAAAGCAACAAGATATTTCTTATCTTAATTCACCTTCTCAACAACTGTTTGTTTTTCTGTAAAGAATTAGAAAAATGCAATTTCTAGACCTGGAAAATCCATAAAAGGCATTTTTTGAATGTGCAGTTTTCTAGTTATGTCAAGCTCTAAAATGTTATCAGACAGGAATAAATTGAGTAAAGAATATTTTAAAAAATCCGGTAAATCAGGAAAAATGGGAAAAGTCATAGGGCCTTTGAATGTTGTTGTGGACAACGGGAAGCCTTATGAGTCAAAAGGGTTGAGAACCAATGCTTTAGTAAATTATTCCTTTCTAATGCGATGTAATTGCTTGGCACAAGTGCAAAATTAGAATGGTTCAAAATATAGTTTAAAAAATTAGAATGGTTCAAAATAAGGATTTTGGAGCGCTTGTGATAATGAAGAAGAATGACATTTGGTAGATGTAGGGTTTAGGTTAATGACTAGTCAGGACTCTTCTTCTGCTATTCATTATTTTAATGGTTTCTCTGTAGCCAGTTATGATCAGATCCATTATAAGCAGACACATTAATAAATAATGAATTCAGATTTGTGTTTGAAAGTAGATAAATTGGCTTGAGAAAATTGGGAATAGTGGGTTAAAAGACACTGAAAGTCACTAGAGCAACAATGGGAGTAGTTCTTTTTTTAGTTTATCACACTTATCTTGCAGAAGCTGTTCAGAAGATTTGGTTTCTGCTGATCATAAAACACATTTTGAACACTGAGACCCTTCCATAGGCCTTTGCATTGCAGGATAGACAGTGAACAAGAGAACACTTTTGTCAAGAGAACTCTATCCTGCTCTGCTCCTTGCTTTTTTTTTTTTTTTTATTACTTGTTTGCATTCATTTTTAAAGATATGAATGCTTAAGTGCAGTATCCAGCTACACTTCTGTCTGTTATCTCTGCAATCACAGCATTACCCTCCTTCTCAAAGTCGCAAAATGCATCACTAAGAAAGACAGTCTTTTGCCCTTTCAGTTCTTTGTAATTGTCTACACAAAAACAGTGTGAGAGAAAGAAAGAGAGTCAGTGGATCAGAAAGAAGATGAGCCTGGTGTATTATTTCACTCATGACACTTCAAATGAATGCAGATGGTGGTTGGGTAAAATTACAACAAAGTGTGGGTTTCCCTTTTTTCTCAGGTCTGTGATGGATGTGGATAAGATGTGTAACAATGAGCCTGCTGGTCCTGACATTCTCTGTCTCTCTAAAAAAAGTCTTTGTCAATCAAATACGTATAGAGGTAGTGCACATGCTCAGGGTTATAGTGCTCCTGTGGGGACACAGCTCTGAAAGATGGTATCCCCCCCCCAAAAAAAGTAGAACCATTTTACATGTTATCTTGTGCTTCCATGTTCCAGACGTGTGACCAGGTAACATTCAGCCATAAAAAATCTGCCAGGCATATTCTTTAGGCCCACATGGAATCTACATCTGCTGAGCTCCACAGAAAGCTTTGCAGATTTCCACAGAATTGGAACGGCTGCCAATCATAAAATTCTTAAAATCCCTGTTCTCTTGCCTGAATGTTTATGAAATATTTTGGTTATTTTAGTAATGCTTTAAGTTATAGTACTTCCGTCTACCACATTTTCCCTCAAAAACAGTGCAACATTTTTTCAAAAACAAAATTTCGGCTACAATTTCTCAATTTTAATCAATTTTCATTTTGTTGACCTGTTATGGATTCCTAATTTCCAAGCACAATCTTAGTCTATGATGTTTTCTGTTGATGCATGAACAAAACTAAACATTACTTGTAGTGCGCCTGCCATCCAGGTGTTACTTTTGATATGAAACAAAGTCTCAAAACTAAAAATTAAAAAAAAAATCAAAACAATAAATGTAATGTACTGTAATGTTTTTTCACTCTTTAATATGACATTACAACATGATAGCTGTAGCAACATTTACTAAATGTATGTACTATATTTCTACATATTCAATATATTTTTTACTTGACCTGCTAGTGATGTCTTTATTATTAAATGTAAGTCTTCATTTGTTAATTTTTATTACAGCAACTTATAAATGTTTATATTACAATGTCAAATTGTAGTAGAAATATCTTTACATAATTAAAAAGTTGATAAACTGCCCAATGTGCAATTTAAATGTTTGTATAAAACAATTTTTATTTGAGTGTTGATTATAAATAAATTTGATTAATTCATTCATAAATAAGCCGAAAATACATTTTTAGGTTTTTGGATGAATGAAAACTTTAATTTCAGTAAAACTTTAATGCTTCAGTAAAAAGTTCATTTCAGTGCATATAGGCCTAATCTATATACTGTATATATTTTTAAACCAAGCATAATTGCAAGCAAGTGAACAGAACATATCAAAAAGTGTATAAAAATATGAATAAAAAAGGTAGAATTTAAACACGGAAATGTGTAGATTCTGACTTAACTTTTTTAAAATACAATTTTAATAATTTAATGATAATGATACTTCTTTTTGGAAGTTGCATTCATAATCCACTCGTCTCGAAATGGTCTGTGTTTACGAATCATCTGCACACTTCTTTGTAGCACTCTCAAGGGGATGCTGGTAAAAAGATGAAGATGGGTGTGACTGGGTTCCCATGATTCCATTTATTCTACTTGGTATATAGAAGAGCCTCAGGCATCTACTGCATTCATGAGTTGCTGCTTAGTGGACAGCCTCTGATTCTTACTGATGTCATGAAAGAAGCGTGAGAGCATCAGCCGTCCATTAATGTCTCTTTAACACAGCCTGTGTTCATGAGTGAATGGTTCAGCCAAATAATACCATTGATCTGCTCTCATAAGCTCGAGGTCCAGCAACAACCCAACTACCGCCCTGCAGAGGCTGACTCTATTATGTAAATCATGTTTTTTGTTTTGTTTTTTTTTATCATTAAGAAACTGAATCCGTATTTATTTTCTGGGTGGATCCTATAAATCACCCAAGTAACCACATAGAAACTAACTTAAATCACTGAACCCCTTTGCAAACACATAGCAAGGCTCAGGCAGCAGGCAAGCACTTCACTTTTCTTCAGGTGTAAATATCTACTAGCAGGTTTTAGTGTTTTCATGTGTCTAAATGTGCACTTAAAGGAATTTGATAGGTCAGTCTCATGCAGTGCATTACAGAAAGTAACATGTCCTCATACATACTAATGTGACTTCCTGTAGAAGGATATGGGAAACCAATATAAGGCCATTTTGTGTAATCACATATCTGTATTTGGCCATGTTTGATATTAGGGCTGCACCAGAATGACTGTGAAAAGAGTTTTCTTTAATGGCATATCAAATCCTATAATGTGAATTTGAATGTATAAATTTGTATTATTGTTATTATTATTATTATTATTATTATTATTATCATTGTTGTTGTTGTTTCCATTGTACCCATTCAGGGCAGGGCTCAACAATGATAATTAGCCACTGTTGCAAATTTTCTTTTCAAACATATCATTTGATAGACATAAAATTCAAGTTATAAGTA
>NW_015655565.1:1379059-1400281 GCF_001515625.1 Sinocyclocheilus rhinocerous | reverse complement strand
ATATATATATATATATTTATATTTATATAATATATATTATTATATTTATTATATAAATATATAATGTTTGACAACTAATTTGTAAAATTAGATAAATTATAAATGCAAATATAATTAAATAATAATTAAATAAATCTATAAAAATAAAAATATTTATACAAATATAATCCAGTCGAAAAAAATCCTTATTGTTAAGATCTAGATGGTAGAATAATGTGAAAACTTGACATACTGGCTAAGAAAATGTGCTGTTCCATTCCAGACATTAATAAAAACTAATAAAAACCTTGTTATTCTTTAATAGAAATGAAAACATGGGAGTGACATAAACAGCCAGATGGCGCTGTTGCCAAACAAAGAAATGCTAACGTAGTCTTTCCTCCCATTTTCAGCTTTAACAAATGAAGTAGAGCAGGACCAGCTTTCACCTTGGATTCTTTCTGTATAAATTCAAAAATACATCATATGAGACCCAACACCTTAGTCTTCACAAAAGCTGTGAGTTCAACTGTAACTGGGCGATAATATAGCCAAGGTCTACATTAATAACAAGTGTTGACTTTGTTGATAATTATTAAGGTACACACTACATTCTTTTATGTATATATATTAGTTAGACATATATTCTCTTTATTTTTATTTAAAAATGTTTAGGTATTGCTATCTTCTAAGTTCTCTCATTGTGATTTTGTGTAAACTTGAACCCATCTGTGCAGGTGTTCCAACATATAGACTGTATATCATTTGTGGTTATTACTAACTGACAAGATGGCATTATACCCTATAGCAGAGGTACATACTAGAGCTTCATCTAAGCTCACATCAAAGTCTAAAGAAAATATAGAGCATGGGGTGAGATGGGGTCATATCACCCCATCTTCACATATAATGCCCCAACAAATAAAAGGTATCTCAGTGTATAACTATATCATGTTAATCTTATAAATTGAATTAAAAGAGCCCATAGAGCCCTGTTTTGTTGAACAAGAGTTCAGAATACCGTTTAGGACATTTGTTTTACCTGTTAAAAACCCTCTAATCACTGGTCGGGTAAATGTTAAATGTAAATATAGTCATTTGCAATCAGTAATGTGCATTCCTCAACATTCTCATCACGAGACCTAAATTTAAACAGGTTCAGTCTATTTGTATAATACACAGTATAAACAAATTTTAAAATATATTAGCTGCCTTGATAGTTTAGACAGTAGGTCCTTCGCAAGGGTATCATTATATGTGGGGGTCCTTCCTTGGCAACAAAAAGCCATATAAGTGGGATTTTCATAAGCTACCTCAAATAACCTTTATCAGCAGCCTTCCACCTCTATGCATTGTTGTGATTGACACATGGGTTTGTTAATGATTATTCCATGTTTCCATTGCTGTACCTCTGTGAGCTAATAATACAACAGTTCTCAGAACGTGCCACATTAGCCTATATAGGCCTGTTTGCTCCCTTAAACTAATCCCTCCTGAAAAGAGTTCCGCTCTACAGCAAACTGCGCGCCTGCCGCCTTGCCGCAGGACTGACATGAGGGAACACATCCCATTAGCCACCTACGCTCGCTCTTCTCCTCATGAATAAACCAGCTGCACACCACCTCCAGTGCACCCCCAAACAATGGCACTCAGAAGGCGCATTCTACTCTATTCATATGTTCTGTAGCCTCATAACACCGCCCATACTTTTCTCAATTCTTTGCATAATTATTATTAAGTATAGCCGGGCTTCCTCTGGACTGCTTGGGCAACGCCTAAACAAGTCTTGTCATATGATGGCTTAAGTCCTGCTTATCATAGACTTTCCCTCAGACTGTCATGGTTGGAGGAACTGAGACTAAAGCCAAACACCATTTCCAGTAAAGCCAATAGATTATGGAGAGAGTAGGAGGACGTTATAATTGAGCTAAGGCTGAGCAGAAATATGATCTCTGCTGTAACACTATCTTCCTAAAGTACAATGCGGCGATATAAGAGATTGTTGTCATCAGGGGAGGCAATTAAACATAAAGAGAGAAGAAAAGAAATAGGTGAATTGAACTACGGTATATACCACTTCAATGTCTGTCGGCGGAATCGGTGGAATCAAAGCTCCCCTGGGAGGAAGCCGACTCCATTTCAAATGCCGGTTTCGGCTGGTACAGTATATAGGTCTGGCATTAGTTTCCTCTTAAAGGAGTAGTTCACTCCAAAATAAAAATAAAAAATTACAAACTTTCTTTGACTTTCTTTCTTGTGCAAAACATAAAAGAATATATTTTGAGGAATGTTTCAGCTGTTTTGTTGATATGATGAAAGTCAATGGGGTCCAAAACTGTCAAGCTCGAAAAAAAGAATCCACTGCCATTCAACAGTGTGGGGTTGGTAAGATATATTTTTAATGTTTTTGTAGCTTGTGCTCACCAAGGCTGCATTTATTTGATCAAAAATACAGTAAAAACAATAATACTGTGAAATATTATTATTTAATTTAAAATAACAGTTTTCTGTTTTAGTCTTTTGTAAACCTTTTTACTGTAATGGCAAAGCTACATTTTCAGAAGCCTTCAGGTTACAGTGTTACATGATCATTCAGAAATGTGGTACTCAAGAAACATTTCTTGTTATTGTCAATGTTGAAAGAAGTGCTGTTTGATAAATTTTGATACATTCTTTTCAGATACTTTAAAGATAAGAAAACTCAAAAGAACAGCATTTATTTGTAAATCATTTGTAATATACATAATAGAAATATAAATCATTTGTAACATTGTAAATGTCTTTACTCTTGGTTTTGATCGGGGGGTCTTAGATAAGGATTAATCTCAGTTTTAGATAAGGATTAAATCCCTATCTTTTAATCTTAGTGTTTGTGTCACTTTGGAAAACTACAATAGCATCATGGATTCATTTCAAACGTCAAACTACTGTCCTTTTTGGAGCTTAAACATTTTGGATCCCATTAACTTTCATTGTATGGACAACAGCAGGTGAAACATTCTTACAAATATCTTCTTTTATATTCTGCAGAAGAAAGAAAGTCATATATGTTTGGGACAGCATGAGGGTGAGTAAATGATGACAGATTTTTCATTTTGGGGAGAACTATTCCTTTAAGGAGAGATGTGAGTATCTCAACATGTTGGCAGTTTTGTATCAGTAGGCCATAGCAACTAGCCAAATGTTCTTGTCGATGTGAAATACTATATTCTTATGTGTTGTAATTTACATTACATTATCAGGACCTGAGCTTTTAAGTAGGCACACTTGCTCCATAGAAACCAAAAACAGGAGTGTATTTTGATTTAGGCCGATCCCTTCTTTACAAAGTCTTTTTTTTTCCAGGATTACCAAAGCCGTGGCCTGATTGAGAGAAAAATGCTAACATGTATAGGCAGGCGGTTTGACCCCTCCGCTGATTTTTGGGCACACACAGGTGTGGTGATATACAGGAAACTATCCAACGCTGAACAAAAGATCCAAATGCAACCCCAAACCATAAATGCATCGGCATTCAGGAACACACTGTTGTCGTTCACCGTCCGTGGTTGACAAGCCTGCAACGTAGCTTTCAAATACTTTAAGCATTGAACTTTTTACCCCCTGTTTATACAGAACCAATGCATAATTCTTAATTATTATTAATAAGCTGTTCCCTGGTGGTCTTAAACGGCAAACAATGCAACAATGAAAGGCATGTACAGGATATCAGCCGTTTTAAAGCACTGTACAATTACGATTATCATGATGGGAAACAATCAAACTTGTCGAGAGCTTTTAATACCCCATTCTTTGTTGATGCTTCCTGCTAGTCACCCAGTCCCATTGCTGGGACATGTTTGCATAGTGCGACACCCTTATCGGGGCCTATCTACCAAAGCCGGCCGAGCCCAGCGAGTGACAGCAGGAGCACGTACAGTGGAGGGCAGATAAAGGCGGTGCTGTTTGAATAAAGAACGGCGGCAGTAAAGTGGGCTCAGAGGAAGGCCGCATTCTACCTCTAGTACAATGAAATCATTCTTCAGACCTGGGGACAGAATAATATTGCCCTTCTGAAGCGGGTGGCACAAGAAAGGGAGCCTCGAGGGAGTTACCCAAAACTCTCTGGCTTTATTTAGAGCCGTCCGGTCACTGACGTACCGCTGGCACCCATGGGAGGGCTGCAGAATCAAAAGCGCTGCACGACAAAACACCCTGGCTTCGGATAATGGGCCTTGACTCTGGAAATCTTTTTTTCAAGGCCTCGCAAGTGTGGCTGCCATAACTGAGGAATTGTTGTGCTGCAACAGGATCTTTTGATGAATTTACGGCTAATTGACATAAGTTTGCTTAAAGATTGATTTGGAGTTTTATTGAGGAGTACAATGGCTGAGATGAAGATGTTCTTATATGCTTGTGTTTGAACATATAGTGTTTCTGAATTCATTTTAACACTAAATCTTCTGGATTTCGGGGGTGAAAATGGCAGTTCAGGACTCTGACCAATGGATGGCGCTTATCCCTCATAAAGTTACAGACTTATCACATCACTTCTATAATGCCTGTAAAGCTGAAACGTAAGTAGCTATGTGATAAATTTCTTAAGGTAGATGAGAATCAGCTTGGAGGGCGTAGGCATCATACATAGAGTATTTGTGTATGAGTGTGCCTTATGTGATTAACAGTTTTCTGTAAGACCATCTGTGACTAATCAATTTACACTAAACATTAATGCGCAACATACAGGAAGAGATAGGCAGCAAATAAACATCCTTTCCATGTAAATGGTTGTCATTGTGGATGAGAAAATACAACATTCTGTACTGAATTTGTCATGTTTTTTTTTACCGGATCATGACCACCCTTTCCTTTTTCAGTCTCAGTCTCTCACTTTTTTCAGAATATGGGAATTTTTTTTTACCACCGCAGGTGTCTTGCTCACTCTGAGCCAGAGGTGAAAATGAATGCTGGTAGTTCAATAGGGGTGTGAAACTGTTTCTTCACACTGATAACGAATTCTGCCCCATAGTGATTAAAAGAGGTTCTGAATACCCAGATGATTTCTGCATGTGTTTTACACTCACTTTCGATAATCAATGTGATGATGTAAGGCTGCCTTTCTAAGGCTTTTCCCCCCAGAACAGCATTCATAATATCTGAGTACTGCTGTATCTACTTTTCTGCTCTTCTATTCATTTTAGCCTCAGGTGATTCTGGGCTCTGATTCACCCTGTTTTGGACTATATTAAACCTTGAGGTAACATTTTACAATGAGGTTCCATTCATTAGCATTAGTTAACACATTAGGTATTATGGCCTAACAATGAACATCAACATTTATTAAATAGGTTCAGTCAGGACCATTTCGTCAAAGTATATTTATTGCAATTATATAGTATACAGTTAGTGTTGGCGGGATGGTTCTGTCCATGCAGTCAAAACCCCCTGGGGTACAGAACAGATCCAGTATATGCATACATAATTACAATTCACAATTACATGAGTTGTAGAAAATACAAAATACATGATAGAGAATGCTTGCAATATAGTGAACTACGAGAAAAAAAAATCAGATTAGGTTACAGGTTCAGTTAGGTGGGGCTGGAGTAGGGAGTTGATTTGCGAGCAGAGATGCGATAGAAGAGATGCTGGAGAATGGGAATTTAAATGGACCGCTGTGATAATTGTCAAAACTGGATTGGTACACGTCAGGAACAGCTGACTATCAGCTGATGCGAGTTTGACTGAAGCGTTGCTTGATTTAATGTTATTTAAATGAATAAATAAAATAAAAGTTTAGTTCATGTTTATTCATAATACATTAGCTGTTTAGTTAAGTTATAGAACTTGAAATGTTCTATGTTAAAATTTATATGTATAAATTACCATTAATAATAATAACATTATTCCCATTTCTCAGATGTTGTCAACTTTTTTTATTGCTGGGTAAATATCATATACTTGAATAAAACAATTTTTTTTAGACCTTTAATATATTTCTATGTGAGTTTGTGAAAATATTCTAGAGCTTCAAATATTAAAAAACAAAATAGAAAGTCTGAAACACTGTTTTTTTTTTTATTCTTTATCTGCTACCTGTTGTTATCTGCTACATTTTTGCTCCTTTTGTTCCTTTTTTACCATAATGTTTAATGCTTTTTTATATGATAATAATAACACATGATTGATATTAGAAATGAATATTAACCAATAATAACAACAATAACAGTTATTATTGTTGTTATTATTATAAAATACTGAACATAGTTTAATGGTATTTATTAAAAATAATTAAGGTTAATTAATGTTAATTTAATTTAATTTAATTTAATTAAAATAAATAATGCTGTTTAAGTATTGTTCATTGTTATTTTATGTTATTTTAGCTATATAAGCTGTGGAAGAGGCGGCCTATTCCTGGTAGTAACCAGGCTCTAGTTTTGTTTAGGGGCTGTTAATCACCTCTTTTACGTTTTTTTAGCCAAGCTTCCTTGACACATCATCATATGCAGTGGCTGTTTAGGGCCACAGTGCTGCTGCAGTCCCTCTCCATGCATACAGTTCTGCAGTGACTACAGCGCAGCATGTCATTAACACACCACTGGTGCGACAAAATCACTAATTATTATTCTTAGACTGCAGTTAATGAACCCAGCTGCAACCAAGAGCCCTCTGCCATAGTGCCTAACCCACCTATTACCACCAAATAACTTCATCCACCACAACTATGACCAGCACCGATCTTCCCCCCACCGTTACGGGGCACATAATGGTCTATGGAATTAGAGACAGAACTGCGCTTGCACAGTTGGTTTAGTGTGTCACACTGTGTTTCTCTCTGGTCACCCTTTCCACTACAGCCCCCTGCTGCCGCTGCCGCCGCCCTCCGTAACCCCACGTTCCATTTACAGGCTGCACCTTCTGTGGAGCGTCTCAGGTTTTTGAGATCAGGTTACATGTCATTAACAGTGTCTCTGTGGGCCAATTCAAGCAAGTAATTAGCAAGGGAATGTGCATTCCCATGGTGATGAGAGGCACAAGCCATCTCGCAAACACACTCGGGCCAGAGCCCTGCATTTGAGGCCGAGCTCGAGTGTGTGCAAGCCTCATATAAAAACAATAGGATTTGAATTTCGAGGCATTTAAAATAGTCCCCCTGCAAGAGAGGGGGTGGTCAGCTGTTCCTTAGTAAATTGAGAGAGAGAGAGAGAGAGATCAAGGTTCAGTCGGCTTGTCAGGCCTGTGGCCCTGTAATCCCCAAAGACGACTGCCACTTATGTCCACTTCTAAAAATACCTCCTTAGGTGCCCCTTTATCACTTTACCATCACCTTTCTCAACACATCAGAATCACAAACCTCTTTCACGATCTCTCTTCTGTTTGTGACTCTTGATCTGTTGGTCTGAGTGCGCCAGTCATAATTTTTGCGCAAAATGAAGAGCAGGACGCGGGAATTCTGTCTGGGTAACACATCCGGGGCCAAGAACAATAATAGCCCTGCCTGAAAATACAAGAGGCAAAATAACAGCGGTGGATTCCATTACAAAGGCCTTGGATGGAAGAGAGGCCTGCTGCTTTGAAGACTATTCAGGAGAGGCGAGTTCCACACTGATCAGGTTGCCTTAATTTAGGCCCTACCTGGAAAGGGAGGAGGGTCGAAGTCTCGTTTGATGTGACAGGCAATGGCCATTCTTGTCCTGCCCAAAGCCACATACATCACACCTGCCCGCATGGCATCACGTACAACCCCTTTTATTTTCCAGCCCGACTTTCTGACTCGTGATGGTCACGGTGCATTCATTGCATTGCAACCTCTCGATACAGCATCACTTAACTTCTTCTGTTTTGAGTAATTTTCTAATTATGTAATTAGATTTTTTTTAAAAAGGCATTTGTAGTTTTTAATACTGAAATAAAAAGGAAATGCCAGAAGGAATATGGGTTAGTGACACTCATTTTTTAACTCATCTTTAACCTAATATTTGTATTAAAAATTATTTTGATATTTTTGGTGAGGCTCATAAATGTCAAGGTGACACAAACACACACACACACAAGAATGCTTTACCACTTATTTATGTGCTTGTTGTTGATTTTGTTTATAAAATATTAATTTATTTTATAATGTTTATAATATATAATTATTTTTAATATTATAAATAAAAAGTAACATGTTACACTGATTTTCATTAATAAATCATATAATGCTAGACCACTCATTTTGCTTACTGCTTATTTAGATAGATATTTGAAAAGCAACTATGCAGGGGAAAAACATCATGACAGGAAACAGGAAATTATATCATAGAGAGGACCACTGCAGACCCTTATGGATATGTGTCAAGGTCAATAAGTGTCTTAAAATATTACATAATTTGACTTTTTTATGACAAGAATGTTTTAGGTATATATGAAATTTTCATTCATGTATATACACACACACACAGATATATACATACACACACACTTACATTAGAGCTGTCAGTACAAATTACATTTTTAGAGTCATTAAACTGGTATCAAAGTTCAAAACCCTATGAACCCAATATCAGTACTAAGAATACATTTCTAAGAACTTTGCATGTGTTATGAAAAGATTTGAAATGATCCTTTTCTTTATAGTGGACACTCTTATATCATTGACCCATATGCAACTGACCTTCAAGACCACAATCTATACGGGATGTCGTGTCTGGCCCGACACCCTGTGAACGCTAACAGAAGGGTAGCAGGCACCTCAGCTAAGTGCATTCCCAGAAGTCTGACCTTTGTCATCTCCGGCAACAACAAATCCCTGCTTGACTCTTGCTGATAAACCTACTGTGCCTAGACTACAAGAGGAGACAGAGAGAAAGCTAGAAATATGAAAAGGAGTGTGTGAGGCTCCATGACCCTGTATTCTGTGGAGCCAGCAGTGGCCTGGCTTATGTTGCAGCACCAAAGAGTGTAATTCAGAGTGAAGGGACGGTCCAAACCACAACGACGCCCTGAGGTGCACACAGGGGTGCAGGATTAGCACTCTGTTGGGGCTCCCGAGCCAAAAAGATGGTCTGATAAGATACAGGGGGTCTTGCAGGGGGCCTCACATTGACTAAAAGGAAGACCGGGCGATCCAGTATCCGTTTTCCATTCAGCTTTAAGAGATAGACTGTGTAATGAGCCATGTCTCATCTCGAGTTATCTTGTGTTCTTATACTTTCACTACTTTGGCTACTTATCTGGATACAGTGCACAGTTTCAATCAAGGGCAGTTCACACAAAAACGCTGCTGCAGAACACAGGGCTATATATACAATGGCTCATATAAATAGCTTCCAAATCCTGTGGATGTTTAATCTCTTTTGGTACAAAGCATTTTACTTTGTGCTAGAAATAGAGCTGGAGAATAAGACATAAATTAGGCAAAATATATATATTTACCCAGGTTGTGAATGCGAGTCATTGCCAGTGACTCTTATGAGCCGGTTCTTTTTAGTAATTCAAAAACATACAGCGTGACCAGTGTAGTCTGATTTCCGAATTAATGACTCTGAGTCGGATCTCAAAGCATAGTTCAAAAACACAAGTTACCGGTTTTAATGCAATCTGATGAATCCTTTACTGAATATAATCCATCAGAGCAATTAATAAATCAACATCCAATTCACCTACTAAACTGCATGTTATCATTATTTTCAGTATTGTCTATTAAAAAGAACAAAGTTTTTGTAATAAGTAAAGACATATTAATATCAATATTCATGCATACATATGAATACACTTAATCAAATCCCATGAAAGGTTCCTTAAACTCTCTGTGAACCACTTCTTCAATTCTGAAAGCCACAGCTGTGAACCTCCAGTGTACTGCTTATCATAGACTGCAGCCTTGTTCAATCGACTCATATCAATTGGCCGGGTGGAGAAAAAAGGGCTGCGTTTCCATTCCAGTCGCACATTGTTTTGTCTGGAAATGTTTATTTAGATGTAAATCAGCCAGCAAAAGTGTTACATCCTGCCAGTGTATGGAGGGTGGGACTTCTGGCCCTCCAAGGAGGAAACTGGCTTGAAGAGATTGGGACCCTCTGAATGTCCGAGACAGAGCGCCATATTGCAGTTTGGGCGACATCATTCTCTCTTCCTGAGTTTAGCATCAGGGCATCCTGGGTGTTACATGTCTTCAGCTCCTCTCAACACCTTCTGGCTTGGGCCTGTATGGCGCTTTTGTGATTGCACTGATTATTGTATTATTGTCAGCAACCACAAACACTGTACCGCACAGTATTGTGTCTAAAGATGTTTGGAAAGGTGCACACCCCAGGGTCCATAAGGAACACGCTGAATTTCCTTGCCGCCTTATCGACTGACTTCCACCCAGCCTTCATCAAAAGATCTAATTTAGATCAAATTAGAAGAACATGTATTTTTCCAGTCAAACTCAGAAGATTGGAAGGGCAGGAAAGAGGAACCAAGGGGCGGAAACTGTTCGTGTGGGAGAGTTCTGAGAACTATGATTAGAGGTATGAGAAATATGATTGAAAGAACAGGGTGTGGAGTATATTGTGGATTGAATTGTCATCACATTAATCACTGTGGTTATACAGAGAAACCCGTGACCACATGAGAAATAAAACATTTGGGTCTTTGTTTTGGTGTCTTTGTTTATAATATTTGTTTGATTTTTTACAGGAGAAGATAAAAACGATAAAGATCTTAAAATATATTAAAGCCTAAAGATATTGCTGAACATATGGTAGAAGAAGAATGTTCAAGCAAAAAAAAAATAAAAAAAATAATAATATGTACATATTATTTTCATTCAAATACATCTGATGATTGATGACAATTAATCAATGAAAAGAACAAAATGACATAAAATTATATGAAACTAGATTTTTTTCTAGTAAAAATCTGACTTTCACTCCAAATGCTTGTATTTTGGATGAAAAAAAAATTATGTTTAATTTAAAAAGGCATATAGACCCAGGAACGTGTAAAATAATATATAATTCAGGAACTGCAAGCTAATTTCATGCTCTTTATGTCTGTAACCTTGACCTGGCAGACATATAGGTCCCTAGGTGATTTCCTCGGTGTAATTAGCAATTCGCTCCACTTCTGCTGTCTCTGAAATCATGTCAAGCCATCAATAGAATATATTCTCCACCTGTTTATGATGAACCGACTAGATGATGTCATTTCTATATGTGAGAGCTGTGATCACAGACATCTAAAGCAGACAAAGAAAAACTCTCACCCTACACAGAGGTGACAGTTTTGCACTTTGTGTGCATGTAAAAAGATGGTGACAAACAAGCATCCTCCTCTCTGACGTCATCATTGTTTGAACACTTATTTTATATCATTATTGACTCTTAAAATGTACCATTTTGAACCTTTCAGCAGTTCCTCAGAGTCTTGATGCTTTAGTGCTGGAACCCCCAAGTACATCACCTCAAGAATCAACCATTGAAGAAAAAGAAATGAAAGAAAAATAAAGATGTTCAAGAAAGAGAGGATAAGCTTCTTCAGCTGGTTAGACGTTAGCAGAAGCATAAGGTCAGATAAGAAACCTGCACCCATCATAATACACACAGCTTACCTCTGCCATTCTTAAGAAATCCATGTCAAATGTAGCATTCTGTTTCCTCAAACTACATTGAAACCACATGTTTAGACGCTCCGTCATAGATTACTGATGTTTTAAGGCCATCAGATAAGCAGAAAGATTTACTTTGCAATGGTAGATGTTTTTAGTGTTTTTGTGAGGGTAAAAGGATGAAATACTTCTGCTAGCCTATAAGATGGAAGGCAGAAAAGCTGTGTCTAGAATGGAATACTGCTGCTAATCAGTGCTTGAAGTGGGCCGGTACGTACCGCTATGCAGTACAGGCACTTCAATATTTTAGTCTTTAGCGTACTGGCACTTTTTCGTGCGTACCGGCAGTTCTGACATGTAGCCGGTACTGAGTCAAAGCGTCAGTGTCTGGGTGATTAGAAATGACACTATAAAGCACACTACCCAGGAGGTCATTTGAAACCGGTAAACTTCTGGAAAGTTCAAGATTCCAGTAAGGGAATGCATTAGTAATAAGTAATAAGTAGTAATGCAGAGAAAACAAGGACGATTTCATCAGAGATGGCGGAGAGACTAGTGACTCGTGTCTAGATGGCAGTAAATTATTCTTTTCAGCGTGTATTTGGCTTAAAAGCACGAGTGTTTTATAATGAATGCCGGCTGAAGGTGTTTTAGATTATACGCTGGTCAGTGGTTTAATTATTCTGAATGGATCCATATAGTAGCATGTACACTACAGTCAGGTTAAGGCAGCAGGGTTAGTGGTCTTTTGGCGTCTCCCTGTGGTCCTGTTTGGTATCGCAGCTTAACTGGGGCTTATTTGTATTATAAATTCAGTAGCGAACCGTGACTCTTGAACCTAGGCCCTCTCCCCCTACCCTCGTCGGAGGAAAGAACAAACTACCAGCCTAGTTTATGGTGTCCTTTTCTAAGGCCCAATCCCAATTCTACCCCTTTAGCCCTTCCCCTTTGAACGTTTCGCGCGTTCACGTGAAGGGATAGGGGTGTCTCGATTCTCTTTTGGTTGGAGGGGTAGGGGGAAGGGCCAGATAGCCCTTCAAACGAAGATTTTTCGGGACCACACTTTAAACGAAGGGGTATGAATTATCTCAGCGTAAACCGGCTTCAGCGGCAACATAGCTGACCGAGCGAGCAAAAAGACACATAAATGTAAGCATTTTTGGGCATTAATAAAGTTTTTAATGAAAAGTAATCATTTGTTTGATTGTAGGAGCTAGACGACGTATGATGACGTGTGACGGCATAGTAGTGGTGTCCCAATTCTTATGGGAATATTTTCACCCCTATCCCTTGACACTCTGTTTTAAGGGACAAGGGGAAGGGGAAGGGGTATAAAATAGAATTGGGATTGGGCCTAAAATTCATCTTTGACAATTCCACCTCTGAAACAAGTGGCTATTCCAGCCTTAAGGCGGTCGCACACCGGAGGACAAGTTCAGCACTGCATCACACCACACCATGTCTTTAATATTCGCACACATTGTTTTCTATGAGTGCACGCACACCGGCGGCTGTCCGTGGATCCCAGCAGCGACTCCGGGCGCTGTTCATAATCCTGCCGCGCCACTCACATCATTTTCCATTAAAATACATTATATTTGTCCCAGATTATTGTTAATGTACATAATGACTTCATTCTAGGCTGGAAGATTGTGTATTGTGCATTTTTTCAGCAAAACGTTTGTCTTTCTGTGGCTCTACTTTTCGTAATTCATTAGTGAGCTATAGATTGCTGTTTTTTCGATCCCCGAACTTTAAACTCATTGACACCACTTGCTCATTCTTGAAGTTAAATTTTGACTGTTTGGTGACTAGATTAAATGTTCTGGACTGCCGTCTGTGTTGCACCGGGGCACTGCGCTTCTCGTCCGGTGTGCAACCACAACAAAACATTACAGCGAGAGTGACTGATATTACCAAAATAAAACAGCTAAATTTAAGTCAAATTAGTGACAGACACTTCACACACAAACAAGCAATGTTTATTCTAAATATTATTGGCACAGCGGCCTAGTAAATGTCTTCACGTTATTTGTGGCTTCCATCGTGACGTGAATAACAGCTAGTTAGTTTATCAGCGTATAACGATAGAGATCCCCAGATCCTCCATTTTAGAGAAATTATATGATTGATCAACTTTTCTGTCATTCGAAATCACTCTCCCATTGATTTACTATTGCTTGGCCCTCTGTCATTTCATAGCTGGACCTCCAATCACAAAGCCGCAAACGCTAGGCGGAAACATTCTGATATGGAGAAAATGGGCGGCGTTCATTTAACCCATTCACTGAATAGGCAGATTTGGAGAGGCTGTTTTTTTTACTCAGAGAAATTGTATTTATTTTATTTAGATGATGTTTGTCAAATTATGAATTGCTTAATTAAAATTAGTAATAATTATTTTTTATTTAAAATAAAATATTTTAAAACATTTATTTAAAAATTGTAAATATTGTTTTTACAATAAGTTAGGTCCTCTCTGACCAGGGCCTAGAGGGCCCTGACGGTTCCCCACTGATTATATTTACATTTGGAATTATGAAAATGTATATATTAAATTTTTTATGGGGGGGGCACTGCTGCTAATAAAAGTATAAAATAATGTTTCAGGCGGCACATTATTGTCACGTGACCTCATTACCTCACATAGGCTAATTCATATATAAACGTTATTAATATAAAATTATTTCACTTTTTTAATTCAATTTTGTCTAAAAACATCCAGTGGTTTGGCAGATGAACAAAATAGATGGGTCAAGAATGAGAAAACTAAGAAATGTATGAACTCAAATAAATACATATTTTATTATATTTTTAAATATTTTATATATAAACATTTTGTTGTTACTCACTATATAATGTATTACGTACAAAGTATTTAATTTCTTGTTAATTTACTCTTTTTCCACATTTGTACTACTACTAGGCCTACTACTACAGCCTTACATATTAATTTCCCAAAAGCTAATATAATGGTTGAATACTTTATTTGTTCTGTCGAGGAAGGTGAGCGATCAAATGAGACATTCAGGCATTTTTGGGCAGTGTAGGTTTCTTGAGAGATTTACTGAAAATGATTAAGTAGAGTTTTGGCGGTTTATTCAGCGAGTCACGCGCTTCCTGAAGTTGGCGCGAAGTGTGAGGTAATGGCTGCACGAGCCGAGCACAGCACACCTGCTGTATCAGTGTTGCCAAGTTGCTGCCGTGGGTTGAAGCGACCCCAATAACGTGATATTTAGCCTCTGGAATGTGACTTTTACCAGGGTAACCCTGCCAAAAACGTGTATTTTACCCCCGGAACGCGATTGTGCTCATTTTTGCCTAGTTTTGAGTAGCAATTCGGCTGGTTTTGTTGTGAAAACCTGGCAACCATGACCTGTTCGCGCGTCAGGCGCGCGCGCGGTAAAGGTGTGTGCTGAACATGGTATTGAGGCGACAGGGTCCGTAGTTTAACCTTTCAAAAATAAAGAAATAACTGTCATCATCCACCCCCAACTATCGCTGACTGGCCGTTTTCTGCACCGCAGTCGAGCATTACTACAACGCAAAGACCAACAGCGTTCTTATTTTGCCCTTCACCGGCTTCCGTAGACATTTCCCCTATTCTCCAGTAGTCTGCGGCTCTGCCATCTGTGGTGAGAAGTACCCGTGGGCAGCTATATCAAAGCCATGGAGCAGATCAATAATATTAAGGTGGTTCCTTGCACCAGCTCTAACTATCTGAGACCGTTTAGGGTGCATTATAACCAGGTGAGTCGCTATAGTTTAATCGCACGTTATCATCTGTCAGTGATGCGGTCACACCTCATCATTTTGCTGTCAGCAGCCCAACCCCCATTCAGTCTGTCATTTCCTTTATCTACCAACATTGCGTCTAATGTTTCACTATAGGCATAACATACATTGTGTCGTTCAATATGACAAACGATGTATTTCAAAGGAAATGTTGCTGATTTCGTGTAATGTCTTAGCTTAACTAGCAAGACGCTAATAAGCCATAGACAGGAAAGCAGCCACTTTCCCTCGAGCACATGCTTTACATTACAAGCAGCACAGTCGGCTTAGGAAAGCTTTATTAAAAGCCTGATGCACACAATATTGTACAGTCGGTACCGAGGAAACGCGATCTTGGACTGAACACGATGGAAACATGCTAAAACACAAGCTATGTTATTAAAGCTATCTAGCTATCTATCTATATATATATATATGTCTGTCTGTCTGTCAAAACATATACATTATATATTATGTATATATGTGTGTGTGTGTGTGTGTGTGAATATCATTTTTAATCAAAATTTTAAAATACATTTTTCATATTTATATATACAGCAAGGCACTTCTTTGTATTTTGATAGTCATGGGTAAAGGCAATTATTAGGGACAACTCTCAGTAGAGGCCTTTTTGCTTTTATGAATATTACATTTAAATATAAGGATGAATTATTAAAACATTCATTCAAAAAAATCATTCATAAAACAGCAAATTCATTAAGTAGCATCCTTCAACTCACTAGAATATATTTCTTGGCATAGCAGAATGTTGTTAGCAAAACAGTCCTCTGTGGTAGCTGTGCAGTCGGGTGGTGAACAGGTGTTTTTTATCATAGCTGTTACTCTTTCATTGTTGATTTTAGCATAGCTAGAATGCTACGGTATCGACCAATCAGGCTGCAATGATCCTTTTAATGTATTTTATTTAGTGAGTTTATCAGACTTTTTTTTTTACATTAGCTAGTAGCTATATATTGAACAACACTCACCGTAGGGAAAACAATACTGAAACACCATGGGATGTCACTACGAGGTCATTTTTTGTGTATATGTTTGAAATACAATTTTAAAATAATCTTTTAGGCGCTGTCAGTGTCTGAAACTGTGTTTATTTTGTGACCCTGATCCTGGTTTTATCTTCTAACCTGTTTTGACGTTGCATTCCTTTTCTTATTTCTATGAATAGAGTGATAGCAAAAAGCCCATGTCAACACATCTGTAGACCTTGCAATTATATTCAAATAACCTATGGGTATGGTTTAATCTTTTAACCTGTTGGTACTGACTGGTTTTTGGCATGCATCCCCATCCTTTTCTGTGAAACTGGTAGCAAATATGTCAACACATCCATAGTGTTTTCCTTAGTTGACGTCATTTTTCCTTCTGTTGTACTGGCATGCATTAAAACTTCTTTTTTTTTTTTGCAGGGCACCTGTGGGTGTTTCCTCTTTGATTGTTCTCCTCAAGCTGTGTGTTGCATTTTTCGGATTATAGTAATACTTCTTCTTGTTATAGTTTGACAAACGGACCCTGGGTCCACCGCATACATGAGGTGTCTTAGTCATCCACATCCTCTGCTCTGTGCGGGCATTGATGGAATGTACTGTGCTTTCTGTCCAGATTCTCTTGCTATTAGATTAAGTCTCTTAATATAAAAGTAAGGTAAAGTAAATAACAGCCAATTAATTCTCAGGCCCTACTCGGAGGCTTGAAATTTGAAATTTCAACATTTCTAGGTTGGCGTGGTACTGGCATATTTACGTTGACTGAGACCAGATTTAGACTAGATTTGGACTCAACCCTTTTTCAGTCTTGGTTTTAAAAATAAAGGTTCCAGAATGAGGGCCATAAATGAATCATTCGGGGTTCTCCAAAGAACCTTTCAGAGAACAATTCTTAAGAACCATTTTTTCTTATTGTAATAATCTAAAGAACACTTTTCCCACTATAAACAGGGCTTAAAGTTCTCCAGCACCGTGCCGGATCTCCGGCGTGCAGCGTTTGGCTGTGGAAAAAAATAGTCCTACATTTAAAAAAAAAAATCTTGTTGATTGATATCACTTTCGAGTTCATGAGTTTGCCTACCAATGGTATGAAAGGAGCACAGCTTTCACTCTCAACCAAACTAACATTACTAGCCAATCAGAATGATTTGCTCTTATAAACACTAGGGCTGTGCCATATGGACAAAAAAAACCTATCGCGATTTCTTTGATCAATTTTGCGATTTCGATTTTAATCACGATTTTGACACACACAGACATGCTTTACAGTCATTAATGCATTCAGTGTGAATTTGAAACATATTTCCAAAAGAAAACCAATTAGAGCTTTATCAAAAAGCTGTAACATGTCTCTAGAACAGACATAAGGCAAAATAATCACTAAGTAAAGGTGTAACAAAATGTCTCTAGAATAGACATATGGCAGAAAAAAAAAATCCCGTGTCCAGGGATTTTTTTTTTGCCATGCATTGGTAATAGAGCTCTTTGTGGCGTTGCCTCAGATGTTGAACTAGATTTGTTGCGCCAAGTTCACACGTACTCCGTCTGCAGTGCGTATACAGTATGTGTATGAGGTGCAGAAGCAGCACAGACTCATTTTGCTTTCGCACAGGACTCGTTTGCAGTCCGCTCCTGATCCGCGGCTGTTTACCACAAACACAACATTTATCCATTATTTTGATAATCAAATCCAAACGTTTCTGAAAATGCTTTTTCAGCATTGTGATTCTCTTTTATCACAGTACAGTAATACAATCTTGCATAGACATATTCACGTTTAAACTAAATAAATATAACTTTAACTACCACCACGAGTGCCATCTATTATTGCCTTGTTTATCTAAAAGTGCACTTTTCCTTGTTTTAAATCTAGCCAAAAAGCCATGTGTTGACTGTGAAACAGTAGACTTTAATTATATGCATTTATGGTGCCAATTCCGTGCCAATCCAAGTTATTTTTTACTGCTGCCCGCCTGGTCTGTTCTGTTCTCGTGCTCCATTTAGGCACGCTGCATTGTGATTGGTTCGGATAGCATACTGCGGGAGGTTGGGGGCGCAGAAAATCGTGCTATAAAGTGATTTAGAAATCGCACGCGCTCAAATCGTGATTTTATGACGATTTCGATTAATCGCACAGCCCTACCCAAAATACATGGAACCTTCTAACTTGATACTTTTTTCTCCAATTTCTATGTTGGAATGACTGAGAAGTACCCTACCCTGTGAAAATTTGGCAGTGTTGGCAGGCTCTCTTTTTTTTTGCCTTTGTGTTTTAAGGCTTTTATTGATTAAACACTTAAGCATGTCTATTTAAAAAAAAAAAAGGCAGGATTCCGCTATGAAATTGATGCTATGGTAGGTCATAGTAATGCATGCCATTTGAATAGATTTGCTTTGTGTTATAAATACAGCATAGGTCCATTAGAGTGAAAGAAAAAAATGTTTAGGCCAGTCAGTTCATAGATACAATTTATGTTAATAATTACAAAGTGTTGTCAGGATTGCAAGTGTATGAATTCAGGCCAGTTGAAAAGAATAATTAGGCCTTAATTGTCCTGCTTTTCCATTATGAATGATCGTAGGAGGTCTTAAATGCATTACAAGTGAGTGCTTTAAAGTGCAGGTCAAAAAACAACAGGCACTTTTTCAGGTGCAACTGAAGATAAGTGCAATCTATGCACCCACACCTCCAGCCTTTGAGTTTTTTCAGCACCAGCCGCATCACTGAGTCACAGCGCTTTGCCACCCACACAGCCCTGCTGCCATGTAGCAGTAGACCGTTGCTGCCAATCCATTCCGCCACCTGTACTTTTAAATATTGCCACCACCCAGCACACCTCTCACCTTGGCACTACACCTTTTACTCAGTTTTCAGTGACTGTGAGAAAATGTATTTGTACAGTATGGCACCTGCAAACTGTGTTCTGCTAAATAAACTTGCTCAGTCTCTGTTTAGAAAAAAATCATTCTTAATGTACAAAGTTAGAAGGTTCCATGGATGAGTGTTCTATGCACTGCTTTTCATTGTGTGGCAAAATAAAGTTTTGCACATGAATTCTTCCAAAGTGTGTCGTAGTCAAGACTAGCCCATTTGAGTCCAAGTCGAGAACTGTTTATACGCTTAATATATTGGCATCAATGGTTCCATGAAGAACCTTTAAAGGGGAGGTCTAATGCTATTTCATACATTCTGACTTATTTACACTGTTAAAGAGTTGGATTCTCATGCTAAACATGGCCAAAGTTTCAAAAAGAGAATTGGACATATGATAATGGAGTATTTCTGTGCCAAATACACTCCCTCAGGGTTCGTATAAGTTTTGGAATTTTTTTTTTTTTTCTGAAAGTTTTTGGCAGAATCTGTGTGTGTTATGTCCCCTATAACATCCATGGAACCTTTCGTTCCACAAAAGATTCTTTATAGTGGAAAAAGGTTCTTTAGATTATTAAAATGTTCTTTACACTAAGAAAACAAATTTCTTTTAAGAATTGCCTACTACATTGCTGAGACACCCCCTTTTGTAACTTTTTATTTATTTTTTTTTGAGTCAAAACAGAGAACAGAAGAGGGTTGAGTCTGAGACAAGACCAATAGTGGAAGAGGGTCTAACCGAGTTCGTGACAAAACCAAGTCCGTGAAAATGTGGTCTGGTCTCAAGTACTACAACACTAGTGCCAAATGATTTTTCGACTGTCCCTTATACGATATCTCCTATGGCAAGTTCTTGTATCGCAGGTTCCTGAATCTTAGGTACAGTAGTCATCCAGTGCTCTCCCATTGGATCCACCTCCAGTGGATTAAGCCTTAATTAATTAGTTGAGTGGTTGGATAATTAAATTTAGCCTGAGCCGGTTTCCATTGTTGTTCTTGTGCAGAGGCCAGAGTCACTCAGGTCCCGAGAACCAGCAGCTGAGCCAACATGGTCAACTGCTCCAGCTGCCAGGCTACTGCTTTAGCAGCAGGGGTCTTGGCTAGGAAAGGGGGGTATCAAAGGAGAGTGTATTGGGGAGAGGAGGGGTGTTGGATTAAAGCAGGGGTTGGTGGGCAGACAACAGTGTGCACGGGGTGGGGAAAAACAGATGAGGAACAATAGGGGCTGGGACGCTGGAGTGAGCAGAAGGGTGAGGAGGCCATGGGAAACGTGTGGCGGCCATAGCCCCAGTACCAGGCCACTGGGCGCGCTCAATAGACACAGGAAATGGGATTTACGTGAGGCAGATGTGCGCAAGAGAGGTAATGAATGCATTAGAGCCCACTGAGCAAGAAAAAGGTGAGAGCGACCAATGTGCGCTTCCCATGAAAGCCGTTAACCCTAACCCTCTGTGTAGACCACCTCTCTCTAGACAGCTTTTCAGAAACACTCTAAAACAAAGAGCACAAGGAGATGAAAAGAGAAAGAAAGGCTCTTGAGCCTTAAGTACTCTTTGTCGCCCAAGGCTGGCCTGTCGTCTTGCATCGTGTGGTAAGTGTGTCGCAGTGTAGCTTACTACTTATCAACTGTTTCCAAACCCATAACACAACCGATGAAAGGACTCTGTCACTTTCCCAAGACTGTGCAGCCCTATATCTCCATTGAACTTCTCTCTTACAGATGTTGGTTTTGTATGGTGAGAATCTGGAAGCGACTGCACCCAAGAACATTTTCCCACTGCATGGCATAGCCGCAATCTTGTGGCTAGAGGTTTTCAGCCGCAATTCAGGGCATTGTATTTATGTCCTGTATCATTTCCCTGTGAGATTGTGGATTGTTCATAGGAACAATGATGTGTGGTGCATTGAAAAGTTCATAAATCACTCACATAGTGGAGAATATAATGTATGCTGCTGTCTTCCCTTACATGTTAGGGTTGCTTTCTGATGCTTGTTTTTCCCTAGTGAAAGCAAAGTTAAAAGGATTACAAGTTTTT
>NW_015655565.1:1356357-1378900 GCF_001515625.1 Sinocyclocheilus rhinocerous | reverse complement strand
TTTTTTTTTTTTTTTTTTTTTTAAGTAAGAAATACAGAAATTCAATTCGTACAGACAATGACTTGAACCTTTTATTAAAAGCATGTTTTGGATTTCTGAATTAAAAATTTTATTTTGATTTCTAAATGTCCTTATATAATAACCATGAGGAAAAAGACTATTAAAAACAAGAAAAGGAAACTTGTCAAGTCATTTGGCATAGTCTTTTTTTAAATTTTTTTTTTTACAAAAAATAAACTAATTAATTAATGAAATTGTAATGTTTGAAGAAAAAAAGTAAAAAAAAAAAAATCATTGCAACCAACATGCAGGGAGAAAACAACATAAAGCAGGAAATGACATCATGGAGAGGATCTTTGCAGATCTTAAAGACTGTTTGTCAAGAGTCAATAAGGCTCTTAAAGTATTGGATAATTTAACCTTTTTATGACAAGCCAAGGTTAATTCAGGTTGTAAAACACTGTTAAAGACTCCCCCCAAACCTAATTGTAATTATGAATTAATAACTCATGATATTTGTACAAATAAATTATAATTTAAAAAATACATTGAAAAAGATTTTATAAAGCAATAATAATAATCTAAAAACTTTTTTTAAATATTAAAGATGTGTACATTCACATTTCCAGTGTAAAGTAAATGTTATTTATGTATTTTTGAACATTTGTATAATTTTTTTTCTGTTTTTCTAAACCATATAAAACCAACATGAATACAAAGAGTACATTTCTTAAGATTTTGCGTTTAACTAGTTTTTTCCCTTTTACTTTTTGTGGACATGCTTATTTGTCATTGACAGATTAAATTTAGAAAAGCCTGTCATAATCTTCCATATCGTAAGGACCAAAGTTGTTTGTTTTATCATCAGTCAACTGGCGGCGTAATCGAGGACCTTTATTTGCCTCCCCAGCAGTAGGCATTTGTAATGTAATGGTTGCAGGAACTTGTAGCCCCAGGCTCAGAGGCATGAGCATTACTTAAGCCCAGCATGGGGCTTGAAGTGGGGGCGGGGATACATGGAGGGGGCAATTTGGGGAGGTAAGCTCACACCTGTGGGATGGAGGGGCAGAAGGAGAGTGGGGTCGATGAGGGGTGGAGGGTGCGGAGAAAGCAGATGGAGACACAGAGGTTGAGCTCCCTCTGTTCTCCTATCTCTTTCATCCCTAACCTTGTGCTCTGAAGCGCAAGAGCTGGAAAAAGAAGCAGCGAAACAAAGCCTTTTCAATTGGGTTAAAACTGCATTTGCTCTTAAAAAAAGATGACAGACGAAGAGGAGCAACTGATGATGTTCACATCTGAGAGGCTGACAAGTCTCAGAGAAAAGAAACTTTCCTCAATGCTTGTTTTGTCACTTGTGTTTTTTGTCGTAATTTATCATGGGCCTCGTCCCATTGAGGCCCATGAGGGCAATCAGCATGTGTCCATGTCAGAGGGTGGGGTTTTGTTGTTTACACAGAAAGTGTTGTGTTTTGGTGGTTGGTGGGTTTGGTAACATTGTTTGTTCCAATGTAATGACATCTTAGTGTTTACCTTTGAGATCATAAGTATGGTTGAGGACTCAATTAACCTTTGTACCCTTTGCGGGCTGGTGGCGCATAATTGCTTTCCCAAAGAAGCGTATCTTTCATTTTAAGCACCAGTAGTAGATAATGATCATGTTGGGCTGATGTTCAGGTTCTAGAAGAAAATTAATGGGTAAGTGCAGTAAACAAGCACGTGATTTTAAAATAATGACTCCTTTTGCTCATTATCCCTTGTATTTCACACCAACGCACCCTGCCAGATCCAGACAGCATCTTTCTTACTATGAATATCAGCAGGGCTTGGCACATTATATCCTGGTGGGAATAATGTGCGATGAGGGCTTTAAATCTTGGGAAGTTGAACGGCACATGGTGGGAATTAAAGGCCTTGATTGTAAATGGCAGCGTGACGGCAATTGAATTTTCAGCAGCTGTCGGGGTCACAGCATTATAAACTGCAAGCTGATGATAATTAGACTTTAAGCATGCAAAAGAACAAGGCCTGTCGCTCCTCCCTATTCGCTCATAAGCCTTTATTGCGAGTAGGACCGAGGGGGCACAATAATTTCAAGGCCCTGCATCTCCTTCCACTCCCTGTAATCTGTGTTGTAATCCATGTCGCTTGTGATTCCCAGAGTCCCAAAAGGCTTTTCTTGTTGACCTAGAGAGTGGCCCTGATAATGAGGGACCCCCACCATCTGTGTGCAAGACCAGGGACCCTAAACATGTTCGGCCACACAGAATAGACCTGTAGGGGGGCAAACCATAAAAGCAGCAAGAACCTCACCAGGGCTTCTGGAGGCCATAAAATTGCATGATGGATTGAAAATATTTCTAGTGGACACTTAGTTTGGTCTTTGTTATCGCTTTAAAGCAATAGTTCACCCAACAATGAAAATTCAGTTGTTATTTACTCTAGTCTGGTGTTGTTTTAATGCCATATGACCTTCTGTCTTTTTCAGACCACAAAAGGAGAAAATTAAAAAATGTAACAGCAGTGAACAGCGAACTGATTTAAGCTTTAAAGAAAAAATGGAAAAGTATCATGGAACCCGATGATTGTTGATTCAAATTCTGGCTAGAACCCAGACAGATGTTGACTTAATGTTGTACGTTATGATGTACTTCCTTGTACTACAACATGCTTTACCATGAAAAGAAAACCAAGCGGTGCAGCCAAACTTGTACCACATTTCTCTTGAGAAGTGAAGCCTAGTCCTTCACTAAACCAGAATTTCTTGTACCTCACAATCATTTATTCAACACAGTCATTTGACCTTGGGTTCAGCAGTATACGTTATGAGCCAGGAGCCTTATTTCTTTATTGCTATTGTTTATTGCTAATTGTTAGTTCATGTTAGCTAACACATTAAGTCATGTTAAAGGAGACCTTATTGTGTTGCTTTTTTCTTTGGTGTTACTGTTAAAAATTATTTTTCAGTAGATCATCTTGTGATGACCTCAGTGGTTGATCTAAATACAACTGCCTTTAATGCATTTAACAGCCATAAGTAGTAGTAGTAGACTTTTTGAGTTAGGACGTTGTCTGGTTCTACAGGATTCACCTGCAGAGCAAATCTCTGAAATCTCTGATTTAACTTCCTCTGTTTAGATGAGATGCATTGCAGGCAATGTTCCCTCTAATCTTTTTTTTCTTGCTGAGCAAAAATGTTCTCTATTGGGTGGACATTTTAGCCACCTGAGCAAAAACATTCTTTATATATAAAGAATACCAAAGTATACTAGACCTGTACAGCGCACACACAAAAAAAGTGTGTAACTTTTAACTTTAATGTGCTAATTTGATTTGACCCTTGTAACTAAATGATGCACATTTTAGGTTACCTGAGAAAACATTTTTACAGTGCTGTGTTACTTACCAAGAAATTATATTAAAATCATTTAAAAAAAATATCTCACACATAATAGTTTAATTCTTAGCAAAAATGTTCTCTATTGGGTGGAAATTTTGGCCACCTGAGCAAAAACATTCTTTATACCAGACCTGTACAGCGCACACACAAAAAAAGTGTGTAACTTTTAACTTTAATGTGCTAATTTGATTTGACCCTTGTAACTAAATGATGCACATTTTAGGTTACCTGAGAAAACATTTTTACAGTGCTGTGTTACTTACCAAGAAATTATATTAAAATCATTTAAAAAAAATATCTCACACATAATAGTTTAATTCTTTATAATAATATTATATAATATAATGTAATATAATATAGCTAATATGAAAAAATGAAACTCATTTATTGCTCATGAATTCCCTTTTTTATGTCAATTATTTAAGCTTATAATATAATAGAATAGAATATAAAAAACAAATATTTTCAATAAATATTTTCCAAAAAACTTAAAAATATGTGAATTCTTTTACAGATATCTAAAACATCCCCATGTAGTAGAGTTGAGTGCGACTGTAAACTCACAAAAATGAGTTTTGTTACTGTTCTGTGCCCATCATCCACTATTTCCACCACTTAATCAAGCCACTCTTCTTTAAAACATGATGTTTTATTTCACATGTCATTGCATTCGTAGTACGGCGCCCGGGAAGTCTCACGAATTCTTAAACTGTTCCCTCGGTTTAACAAATCGTACCCACGGATTAATAAACCGTACTCACGAATTTCCAATCCGTGCGCTCAGATTTTGTAAACCGTACCTTCGGATTTTGAATCCGTACCCACAAATTCATAATCCGTGCGCACGCTTTCGCAATCCGTTCCCTCGGGTTTGTAAACGTAAACTCGTGGATTTGTGGCCCCGCCCCCACCGGCAGATTCAACCACGGTGCGGGATGCATAGTATTGTGTTTATTAAACATTATTTTTCATAGTAGCCTATGAATGAGACCATGATCCGCACTCACAAAATAGTCTTCTTTTTAGCGTTTATTTTATATTAATCACCAATAGGATAAAACACCGCCGCCTGTGTTTTATAGCCTAAAATAAATGCTAAGAAGAATAGAAAATTTCCTGAATTTTCTAAAAAAAAAACAAAAAAAAAACATAGAGTTTCGAGAGAAGAGGGTAAAAAGCAATACAAAACCAATAATGTACCGGTTATGTTGTCATTCCTTTGCTCTCTAACTGAATGCAATGTTATAATAGGCCTAAGTTATTTAATAATAACTTTAACAGTGAAGCATGCATCTAACTCTGGGGGGAAAAGCTTAGTATAATAAATCACCTAAATACGTCTGTGAATGAATGAATGAAATATGTTACGAATGAATAGTACACAAACACATTTCCAAAACTGTAAAAGGTTATTTAAAAATAAAGCATTAGTGAATTATTTTGACAAGCATTTTACTGTCTTAAGTGCACTCATTTACGAAAGCGTGCGCACGGATTATGAATTTGTGGGTACGGATTCAAAATCCGAAGGTACGGTTTACAAAATCTGAGCGCACGGATTTGGAAATTCGTGGGTACGGTTTGTTAAACCGAGGGAACAGTTTAAGAATTCGTGAGTACGGTTTATAAACTGAGGGGACGGATTGCAAAACCGTCGCCACGGATTGTTTTTTTTTTCTCCTGAAGAGCTATTTCGTATTCGATTCTACAGCGACTGATTTCGCGCACATCTTCTTTCTATGAAACCTGTTAACCGCATTCCCCAGTTCTAACTCTATAGCGACACCAGCTCTATAGCGGTTTGCCCGAGCATTGCAATTATATTACATTTACTAGAATTCAACCTTTCCCCAACTAATTTTTGCGTCTGTCCTGTGCGCGGCATATGATTTATTCTGCTCTCTCGTGACGTAAGAGGTGCACGGCCGCACACATTCACAGCTTAGAGGGAACATTGATTGCAGGATCTCAGAAAGCAACATCAAGAACTTACCAGTGTTGGGGAAGCTACTCTGAAACTGTAGCTTGACCAGCTACAAGCTACTCGTAAATTAAAGTAGTTAAGCTACATTCAATCTACCCTTTTGAAAAAGTAGCTAGCTACATTACAAGTTACTGTCAAAAAGTAGCTAGCTACATTCAAACTACTTTACTTTTTTTTAAATTTTTTTTTTATTAACATTACAAATAACTAAATAATTATTAATGAAGAATTATAATGAAGTTATAAGTAAAATATAATGAAGTTATAAGTAAAATATTTGGGGTTTAAAACAACATACTGTAATGCAATCTTGATTTCAAAGAGTAGGGTGAATTCAGGTTGATTGGGACACTTTTCCAAGCCACTTCAATGACAAAAAGTGTCCCACTCATTTGATTTTGTAAACTATTCGATACACACAATAATAAAATACTGTATAGTTAAATAGTTATTTTAGTTATATTAGTATGTTGCTACAAACGTGTAACACCAACGTATGAACAAAATGTATGCAACTTAAACTGGATACGGAGGAGTCATAAAATAAGCATGTTAAATTCACAGCTCATGCGATATTTACTGATTTGTGAATGGAGACGTCAATCATCAGCTGCGCGTGTGAACACTGCGCTTTGCGTGAATAAACTGTAAAAAACATAAAACTGTTCGTGATGATGCAGGATGCAGGCTCCATGTGATTAGTCATGTTTACTGTTGACCGTTAGCTGGCCTAACAGGCTTTTCCCTGATTTTAAGTGGAGTTTTTTTTTTTTTACACATTTATCTTCGAAATACGTAGCATTCCCTATGACAGCACTAGTATTACAAAGAGGCTGAAATCCCTGCACATTTTTTTTTATACTTCAGGATGTCATGGCAGTGATTATGTAGACAATAGACCTGGTGTCTGTGGTATGTGACTGCGCATCGTTGTCTGTTGAGCAACAAACATTAACTCTAATCTGTTGTACCCTCATTTTAAAGCCTTTACTCTTTGCTCTTGTGTCTGTAAGAAGAGCTAATGCTCAATTTGAAGCGCTTTCACTTTTTGGGCTTGTCTTTGCGATGCATGAACTTGCATAGCCTCTCCCTCTCTGTGCTCTTTCAAATTGCTGATGTTTGGATTAATACTGGTGTTCAGACAAAGACTAAGGGTTTGCGTTCATGGAATGCAAATGTTCAAGCTTTTTAGAAAACTGCGGGGTCGTCTCTGCTTCATATACTTTAGTTGGCATCATCCCTTATGAACCAAGGAATGCTCAGATAATAGTAGTGTGAAGACTTTTGTTTGACAATCTAAAACTCGGCACATTACATCCCCCTCCACACATTAACATATACCCACTTTCGCCTCCACAAGTATGTACTCAAGTATACACTTGCCATGAAAAGGCACTTTTTATCCCCACTTGTCTGACCCTGCGGGTAAGATTGAAGAATTTAGCACCTACACAAAAATGTTTGAATCACTGTGACATGATTAGGGAAGCGGGCACACACCTCTTTCCTGACCCAGGTGTTTTTAGAACACTTTTTGTAAGGTGATCAGCATCTTTTCTGCAGTGTATAAGTGTAAGTATATATGTTTTAATATTGAGTAAAACTTAAATTATTTTTGTTCCCAAAACTTTATTGTTTTAAGGTTTTTTGTTTTTCATGGTTATGGAAAACCTGGGATAATTGGAAAGTCAAGGAAGTTCAGAAAAATTTCAATTGTTAATATACATTTTTTTAGTTAGTTTTCTCCAAAATATTTAATCAGCTGGATACCTTGCTTGCAAGTATCATCTGATTTGTGAGTGAATCAGTAAACTGATTAAACCGGTTCACAGATCAGTCTAAATGATTAATTATAGCAGATCTGAATTACTTGTAAATTATTTTTCAGATCTTTAAACATAATCACAAATGACTGGAAATTCATTAGTCAAAAAGATGCAATCTTTTCTAAACATTGACATTTATTTCATGTAGCAAAGCAGCAGATGCTTGAGTATGAGAGGAAGGACCCTTCCAAGCATTTAACTAGCTGCTTTTGGATTAATGGAGCAGCTCTGACACCATACAGAGCTACAAGACTGAAGTTTGTTCCGCTCTCTCGGTCTTCCCTCCAAAACAGCCACGTTTTGGAGCCAAAAGAAACAGGTCATTAGCACGAAAAGTGGCATTGCCCAAAGCAAACATGACCCCGTTGGATCCACTGACTGTGCTTGGTATGCAGGTTCACTTTCCACACTCTCGTTTTACACTGGTGCCTCAGGTAACCGATGACTGTTTCCGTTAATGGAGCTTTGCTTCTTATTAACAGACCTGCAACCATGATTCGGTAGGTCACACTTAAGCTGTTCAACTAGAAAAAGGTGCTGCATTTTTTAAATAGCACAGTGTCTGTTCATTGAGAGGTGTAATGAAGCCTTTGATTATTTCTGGCTTTGTGCTTATACACCAAGCAGACAGACTGCACTTAGATATTGAATAAGGACTCGGAGCATATAAAAACTGTCAAATCCACATAAAAAAGTGACTGTCACGTTGAGGGTTTAACTAGACCACAGTGAAATTCTGCATGAAAGTGAGTAAACTACAACAAAATATAATGATTTTAAAATCAATCGTATAACTATAATAATATATTTCCATCTTCATACATTTTATTTGATTATTTTTTATAGAACCACATTCTGTATAATGAACATCACTTCAAACATTGAAAGTTGTCTCATGATGCTGCCTGTTATCATGATCCTTTAGCTGATGTAGGATATCATAAAAGTCCTACAAGATGTCGCTTATGCTGAGCTATGCTTAATTTTTCAAAGTTCAGAGTGATGTGCAAATTCACTCTTTTATGGTGAGTGAATAGTTACTGTGGGTGTAAGCATAAAGAGCACCCATGAAAAGAAAATTATTAATTTCCAAAACCTTCTCCTTATTATAAAGGCTCTAGGCTACTTGTTCACAGCTATGACACATGATCTAGTATGTGTTGAGACAAATATCGGCTGCAAAGTCTCAGTTAAGCATATTCTGAATATCATTTGAATTGTTCTGTTTGGGAAAATGTGAGGCAGAGAACACGCTTCTGTGATGCCATTGCCAAGCATCTTACAGGCCGCATAACGTTGCATCACCTTTGATGAACAGCTTAACTGGTTGAGTGTTCAGTCACTTTCCATCCCAAACTACAAGTCGAACTGATGTAGAGGTATAAAGAAAAGGCAATATGTTTTACAAGCCTGTAGGTTAAACATGAGGTGATCCCCCTTCAAATAGAGTACAGGCGCACACACTGGGCTGATCCTCCCATCATCTTGAGCAACACCAACAACCTTTTTCAGAAACATGTCCGTTCTTGTGAGATTCATGTCTCATAGAATCCCTCTCTTCAGGCACTGTAGTGATCAAAAGTGCTAGAGGTTTATATAAAAGGGTGAGTGAGACACTTAGTACTGTACATGCACTGTACACAAAACATAAGCCTGGGCTGTTACTACTAACCTTTTAAGAGCTACACACCCTTTGCCATTATTGCTGGGGAGTTTTGACAACTCAAATACATAAATCTACTTGTTTAGCTTGAATTCAAAAGTTGCGATTTAATAGTTGAATTAAGATTAAATGGCATCTCTTTAACCTTGGTATATTTTATTGTATTACCATGAGATCTTTAATGTGAACGTGCTCTTTCTTATAGCAATCAAGGGTTTTTTTTTTTCTTTTGGCTTAAAACAACAAAAACAGCTATTATTATTATTATTATATCTGTGGCTAATTTCTTTTTATATAATTTTTGGATGGATATCT
Organism: Sinocyclocheilus rhinocerous; assembly: GCF_001515625.1. Classification (NCBI taxonomy): domain Eukaryota; kingdom Metazoa; phylum Chordata; class Actinopteri; order Cypriniformes; family Cyprinidae; genus Sinocyclocheilus; species Sinocyclocheilus rhinocerous. The sequence goes on along the minus strand of NW_015655565.1, from coordinate 1,369,715 downwards.
GGTTGCCTAGCAACTACTCTAGCAATTACATTTGCACTGTTCAAAATATCAGCCCAGCTACCTCTTTTAACCTGGGAAATTGAAACTTCCCCATGATAGAAGTTACAGCATGGAGAAAAAAAATGTTTTTAACATTTCAAATTAAACTTAAATTTAAAGTTAAAAATCTTCTCATTAGCCACTTTTCCAATTGAATGGAAGGTCATCTTTGGACATGGATTTGATGAGTTTGCAATCATTTTTTTAAGTAAAATGTAAGACTCGTGTAAGACTCATTCAATGCAATGATTTATAGTTTTGAATATTGTCTATATCGATGTTTGTTTGTTTGACATATACCTGAATTATGTTTTAGAAATTTATGATATTTTAATTTTGCTTTTTTCACAGAATGGAACAAAGAAGTCCTGGGACTTTATGCAAACCCATGATAGGTGAGGATGTGTCTTACTGTTGTTGTTGTTTTCTTTTTACCAACAATATAAGTTTAGAAGTAAACCTTCATTTACTTATTTTGAATCTGGTTTATTTATTTACTGTCTTTGACTGTATCACTTTCCTTTTGGAGTGTACCTAATTGGTACATTCTGGCTTAGTGAGAAATGAAGATTTTGGTTTTCCATATTCTCAGAGGGATTAGATTTGTCATTTTTTTTAACACAAATACTTCAAGGCGACTGTAAACCTGGGAGGATTAGAGGCTTTTGGGGCTGGAATGTCTCACCACGGTGCAACAATAGGAAGTTCTCCCCTGCCCCAAAAGTCTTTGTGTGCACATCTTGATCTCTCTTCAGTTCTGTCTTTTACACGATCATGTCTCCATTGAGCTTTGTCACAATAAATCTGTCCCTTTTTTCTCACTTTCATACACAGTCCTGTTTTTAGTAGGCTTAGGTAGGCGTTTGCAACCCTCCACCTGTCTTCAGTGAACTCGCTGATCCCTGACCAGGTTTGAAGTGTCCAAGAGAGAGTCAGAAGCAGTTAAACTTCAGTTCTGTTTCCCACCGATCCAAAGCGGGTTTTGGGTCATTACACACCTAAGAGGACCCCCTTTGTACCTCTCCAGTTGTCAACTGCTGCCCTGAGATCACAGCTGACCTTTCATACAGGGTTCATTAAAGCTATCGGTAAGGATTGAGTACCTCTGTGCATAATGTGTCAATATTGCCAGACACTTTTATTTTCTCATGGAGCTGTATGGAGATTCAATCATTGTCAGTAAGAAGAACAAAACAACTACAAAGTCTCCGGCCAATAATATAGAAAGAGTTACAGCATGTCCCCTATATTAGGTTTCTTAAGAAGGCCTTTTGTTCTTCGATGAGGAGCATCTTGACCACGTCTGTGAGAAAATGGTTTGCAAACCAAAACACGATTTCTGTGGGTTTGTAATAACCATTTTCTAACCATTCACAACATGACAAGTAATTTTTCTGACCTCAATAAATTCAAAGTGAGAAAATGACAATGTTATTTGAGATCATGGCAGCCAGTCAGAACGGCTACTTGGACCTGGATTTTGGACCACCAGCACAACTCAAGCGACAATGGGAAGAACAGAAACTCAAATTGACTGAAAAGATTTTCACAATATCAAACCACAGTGTCAAACCTGTTCTGGACAAGATGCAAGGACAAGACTGAGTGGAGCTGAAGAAGACTTCCACTTACCACCAAAACCAAGGAGGTTTTGTTGTAAATCCATTGAAGGTGTTTCATATTGTTGAAAAATTATTTGAATGCGAGTGTTCATGTGGTTTTATTTTGTACTCAAATGTTATTGACAAACACCACCATTTAGGGGCTGCACGATATATCGTTTCAGCATCGATATCGCCAGTGTTGGGTATAACGCATTACAAGTAACGTGAGTTACATAATCAGATTACTTTTTCCAAGTAACTAGTAAAGTAATGCATTACTTTTTATTTTACAAGAAAATATCCGAGTTACTTTTGCAAATAAGTAATGGCAGTTACTTCTCATGTATTGACTGACAGCTCTCCTGTCATGTTGAGAGAAATCAGGAGTAAGTGCAGAGGCATTGTGTGTGCTGTGTGAACATGATGTTACTGTAGTTCTAGACTAAATGTCAACATGCATTTACTCATCTCACTTCCACAAAAACAGATTCCGTATTATTCAAAATGAATAAAAACCGTCAAATCAAACTCAGGACATGACGCAAACATGTTAAATAACACAAATATTCTTGATGTATTTAATTCCATTTTATTAACCAGTATCTTTGCTGCTGACTTTTGATGATCATCCATACTAATAAGCAAAAATGGCTTTAGATAAACATAACAATTGTGTTTCTTTTTTTGTTTGTTTCTGAAGAGAGAAAAATGAGGCAAAGGCAGATGAGGAAAAAGTAACGCAAAAGTAACGTAACGCATTACTTTCAATAAAAAGTAACTAAGTACCGTAATTAGTTACTTTTTTAGTAAGTAACGCAATATTGTAATGCATTACTTTTAAAGGTTACTTTCCCCAACACTGGATATCGCGATGTGCGCATCCGCGATAGTCACAACGCAGGGTGTGCGATGTTTAGTAGGCACTGATCGTTCTATTTATACTGATCGTTTTCTTTGCTCACACACAGACACGGTGTCTACACCGGACGCTACAGCTGTACAGAGACACCCATTTTAAATACATTTAGTAGCAGAGCTACTGCACGCGATTTTCAGTGCTGGAAATCCGTTTATCCTTTGTTGAGTATTCTGCTTCGTCGTGGAGAGCGGCAGACGCCACGAAAGCGCAAGCTCCCGAGTGCTTTGGAAAGAAGGAGGAAGCGGCGCTGCTGCCGTTTTCCACGCGTTTTTAGGTGCGATATGTGAACGGCCCCAAAGTCTGTCTACACTGGACGCGACAAAGCGACCGTTGCATATCAATTGAACTTTGTGTCAGTACGTCATAAACGAGGCATCAGTTTACTGGGGATTTGTTGTGTCGTGTCGCGCCGCATCCAGTGTAGACAGCATCACTGATTAAAATGGGTTCTATAGTATTTTGTCGCGCCTCTCCGCTCGCGTCCGGTGTAGACACGGTGAGAGCCACGCAGATGCACGTGAACACCGAATTCCGTTCACTTCTGCGTCTATTTGTGCCTGAAATACTGTGCTCTGCAAGTATCCTTGTAAACACAGATGCTTATGGCTTAGGTGAAGGTAAACAATTGAGAAAGAAAATGGATGTGTAACAGTATATTGGTGTCATGAACGTTAATCAAACAACACAAAGAAAACTCACTTTTGTAGCTTTAACAGATTTATTAGATATAATTTATACAGTGAAGGCTATGCAGTGTTATTTTACATTTCAGGTAATTTCTGTACCTGAATATGTAAGATTTAGGCAACCTGAAAAATATAAAGCACTGCTTATTTAATTTGTATCTTTGTTCTATTATTTATCTATGCTTGTAATTTGTTTATTTTCTATGCTGATTTACTCGCCTACAAAATCACCCAAATCATTGATTATTTTTTTCCAAATAGAGCTATTGAAGTCATCTGATTTTTTTTCCATATCGCAATATATATTGCAGAAAAAAAAATATCGCAATGTGAGTTTTTCCAATATCGTGCAGCCCTACTACCATTCAAAGGTTTGAGGGCAGTAATTAAATTAAAAATTAAATGAATACTTTTGCTTGACAAAGACACATTGAATTGATCAAAAATGACAGTAAAGACATTGTTTCAAAAAATTGTTTCAAATAAATCTTATTTTAAAATTAATATTCATCTGAGAATCCTGAATAAAAAGAAATCACTTTTTTTCACAAAAGCAGCACAACTGTTTTCAACATAGATAATAATAAGAAATGTATCTTGAGCACCAAATCAGCATATTAGAATGATTTCTGTAGGATCATGGGACACAGAAAACTGAAGTAATGGCTGCTGAAAATTCAGCTTTGTATCACAGCATTAAATTGTACAAATATATTCAAATAAAAAAGTTATTTTTCAAATTGTAATAATAGTTTACAATGTTACGGTTTTTACTCTATTTTATTAAATAAATGCAGCATAAACATCTTTCAAAAACATTAAAAAAAAAATACTTACCAACCCCAAACTTTGTGTATGTTAAAATACACTTGTTAAAATATTTGATGTCACCATTTGACCTACTCATTGGTTTGTTGCACTGTTTGGTGGATTGATGAATGAGGTGATCTGTAGTTGAAAGGTAAAGCCATTAAGATCAGCATCTGTTCAGGTCATTAATGCCATTGCTACAGTCTATTGAGAGCTCTGCTGGTGTTTGTGAGGTTGAGTTGGTAGCCATTGTCTTTTGTGAGGACTTTCAAGAGTGTTGATGAGTGTTTATGTTTGTCTGTATATGTGATGTTATTGGTTCTTATAATCACCAGCACCAGTCCTCTGCTTTCTTTGCTGCTGCTCCCATTGCATCGCATCCTGCAGCGAGCGCCAAACACCCGTAATGGACAGCATACTTAACGGTGTGTGACACATCCTGCGTGACTTTGACAGGATTTTCAGAGTGGAGAGGTGAAGCGGCGAGGAGCGCCATTCAGACATGCCTCAGCTCGCCTGGGCACTGACCTATCAGCTGCAGTTTTCAAGGTTTGACCCAGACTGCACTCTTCATTTGGGATAGTCCAGAGCTCATCAACAGTGAAGAAAAAGGAGGATCTTATCTGATAGACACTGGATGTGTGCTACTTCCCCCTCAGGGCCCCTCTTAATCAGGCCTCAAACCATCAGATCATTGTGTCTCCAGATGATAGCGCTTCCTACCAAAAGTTTGTGTATGATCTGAGTCATATCAATTCAGGTGTGTCTTCCTCATTGAAGAAGCTCTAACATTTTTTGATCAATGATTTTGGCCCTCCAAAACCATTTTGACTGAAACCGAAAATTCATTTTTTATTTATTTTTTATTTCCAGTTGCTGAAATTTTGGTGCATCACTAAACTATTAGTGTTTTTAAAGATGAACTGTAAGAGACAAAGGTGGTCTAAGAATAAACTACAGAAAAAGAGTATGAACTAAAAAACAGAATTGATAAGTTAAAAAAGTCTATATCGGTTGATAACCTAAATGCTACTGATGTACCTTATTGTGCATCTCTTTGCTAAGACTTTTCTGTGTATAGCCATGTAAAAAAAAAATCAGCAGAGAACAAATGCTTGTATGTGAATGCATATTGTGGGTAAGATTCAGGAGTGCGTGTAGGTTTATATTCAGTCTGTGTGGTAATCTCTGGCACGCATTCACCATGGGAAAGGCAGGGCAGGGCTTCCTGCCTCTACAGACATATCCGCTTTCACCACTCAAAGAGCCGTCTCTTTCCATTGCCATTGAAACAATCGCGCTAATACAACGTATTATAGCTTAGAATGATATGAGGCCTGTGACAATCAACAAATCTTGCACTCTAAAGGTGCGGTCACATTTACTGTCATTTGCCGAATTTTGCAGGCAAAATCCAGTCATTTCAATAGGACGCCGTCAAACAATTGGGAATTTCGTGTGAAGATTTGCCCAAACAGATTTTGCAACTGGTTCAAGTTGCCCACAAAATTGCCGTGTCGACCAATAGGAGGTTGCTTGTTTTGAAAGTGACTTCAAGCTGTGATTCATACTGTACATTGCTATACATTTGCAATGCGGAATATTTTGCCAAAATTTCATTAATGTGTCCACAAGTTAATGGAATAGATCACCCCAAAAAGATTAAGATTTGGAGACATTTAGCATTATGTTACTTGCTCACCAATGGATCCTCTGTGAATGGGTGCCGTCAGAATGAGAGTCCAAGCAGCTGTTAAAAACATCATAATAACCTACAAGTAACCCACACAACTCTAGTCCATCAATTAAAGTTTTGTGAAAAGAAAAGCTTTGTGTTTATAAGAAATGAAATGAATCTATCATTAAAAATGTTTTAACTTCAAACTGTTGTTTCCGGCTAAAATATGAGTCTTCTATCCATAATATTACTTTCTCCAGAGAAAACGTTGTCAGGAAAAAAATCTGCATAACTTAAGCACAAATGAAGTGAAAAGAGTTCTAAACAATTATTTTGATGTGAGAGGAATATTTCACTGAAGGAAATATTATTATGGATTATGGACTTAAATTTTGGCTGATGGTTTAAAGTTAAAATGCCTTAATGTTTGATTTATTTCTTACAAACACACTCAGCTTTTTTCAATTATCTGCACCCACTCACTGCAAAGGATCCATTGGTGAGCGAGTGATGTAATGCAATGCTAAATTTTTCCAAATCTGTTGCAATGAAGAAACAAACTCATCTACACCTTGGATGGCCTGAGGGTGTGTACATTTTCAGCAAATTTTCATTTTTCAGTGAACTATTCCTCGTTTATACCTACTATTAAGATCCATCTCTAGAAGTTCAATTAATACAGCCATTTGACTAAATAAATTTGACTTTCAGCCTATTATCAATGAATTGTCTATTTAAAATCTTACATAAATGCGCGAGACAGATGTTATGTCAGGTGTTGTTCTAGTTGAGTGGGGGAAGATGTCGCTTGTGTGAGTGTAAAAGTGCTATACAGAAACACACTGTCCCCTGACCTCATGCCATGCTGAGCTATTAGCTTGCTTTCAGTCCACCGAGGCCCTGCTATCCCAGTATGCTTCAGTGGATAAATCCTATTATACAGAGATCCTTAAGACACAGGGATTTATTCTCTTCTTCTTAATGCATTATGTTCAGTCTCAAACTGAGATAAAGTGAAAAGCCAAGACCACATCCAAGGTGTTAATCCAGGGTGATTTGTTGGGGCTTGATGGAGCGAGGGTGTCCATGTGCCTCTCTCTCTAACACACATGCTCACATTCACGTTCTCTCTTTATCACTAAGCCTAGATGAGTTGTTGGATCAGTTGTGTTGTTGCTCTGGCAGGACTGGATGCATTAACAGTAAGGAAACTATTGTCGAGTACTCATCAAACTGGAACTGTTTCTCTAAATGCCATCTAAACTTCTAAATCCGTTGCTCTTCCCTTTCTTTCCTTTCTTCAGTGTCTCTGTGCTGATTTTCAACACCACCTCACACTGTTTCATCCTGGTCAAGCAGTTCCGCCCAGGTAACACCCTGCAGTCCTTGTTAATTCCTGATGTTTTTCCACAGTCTTTGATTCTTTGATTTTGGTAGATTTTAGTTGTAATCTTGTTTTCTTCACACCAACTTAATGAATGTTTTGTACAGCCTATTTATTTTTACTTCCCTGAGACCTTCAGAAGGTTTAGGGCTGTAAGGATTTTCAATTAGATATCAGGGTTGTGAAGGGAAATGAAGAAATGGCTCCCTTTCAGTTAATGAGTTGGAATTTAAATTGCATTTCTGTTAATTCCACTCCCTGTCATTCTACACAAAATAATGTTCTTTTTAGCAGCATTATATGACCCCTTTAAAAGAAATCCAGCACGGCTAATGCAATTCTGCTTCCTTAAATTTGTATTTCGATGCTGCATCCGTTTGTTCATTCAAATTCAATTAAAATTCTGAAATTGATTTTGAATTTAATAACCATTCTCAATTAAATTGTGAATTTTGCACAGCCTTCTAGAAAAGCCTTGTTAAAAATCAAGAAGGCTTTTTACACCTAAACTAATATTTCCTGTTCGTTTCATATCTGTCTGTGTCTAACCTATACTCCTCTCATCCCACACAACCCAAGAGCCTGTGTGGGACAGATACATTCAAAACTTCCCTAAAACCTTCTTTTAATATGTTATTCTCACTTTTTTTGTAGCATGATTTGACAGCAGAACAACAGCTTGACACACTGTACAGTGATTTCACAAAGACTCATTTTCAAACACTTTCACACATACTTCATTTATACTGGATCTTGTTACAAAGTGACGTACAACACCCAGATCCCTCTGTTATCTCTACTTGAAAGAGATGATGAAATATCTTTTGTTCTGCTGCAGATTTTTTAAAAACATCTGATATGTAACGGATATCAAGTGCTATTTTATAACTGCTGTTAGAGAGTGTTGCTATGTTGAAAGGTTTGCCTGAGAATAACATGGAGGATAAACATTTATAAACAATACAGTTTATAACCTTGCCACATCCATTCAGGTCATTTCACTCAAATGGGTTGCACATTCTTGACTTTTCAAGCTTTTTTATTTGGTCTAGTGACCTTGTATCATCTTTAGTCGTTTCTAAATGAAACGTTCAATGTTTAGATTGCACATAGAGAAAACCACAAATGCATATATTGACCTAATGCAATGTAAAAAGCCCTAAAAAAAGCCTCTAAAACAGCCTCTAAAACAATAACATTCTCACAATGGAACATTTTTCATGTCGATGGTCGTCGTGCAAACAGAGCATTTTTCAGTGCTCTCTGTGAAGCTTTGGCCCCGCGCTACACTGTTACACTATTGTTCTATACATGCTCGCCAGGGACGGCGCCCTGCTTCTCAGAATGGAAGGAAAGCCCTGCATTGAAAGAGAGACGTCTTTCTACAGGTTTTTTTTTTCTTTTCTGTAGTCTTCAAACAATGCTTGAAATGAAAAGGCAGGCCTTGCGCAGGGAAACATAAGAGCAAGTCTTCTGAAGGATGGCTTTTCTTTAAGTGAGCTCTCAGTCAGTCCCAAATGTACTGTACATTCGTTTTAAGGGCGTAGTACTTAAAGATCTGGGTACAGATATCTGTAAGGTTGTAGGTTCAAACCCATGTGTGGTGAACCATGAATTCAGCTCAGGGTTATTGTTAACTAAAGCTAAAACTATAAAGATGTGTCATAATGTCATTAACTGAAATCAAATATCAAAAATCTTTAACTTGCTTTATTACAGCTAGTTGCCAAGTAAAGATTTCTCATTTTCATGTAGTTGAAGTTGAAGTACTAAAATAACTAAAACTTTATAAGAACTATATAGACTTATTAAAATTATAGACATATTGTGCAACCCATCACTATTATTACAAGGTCAGGAAGTCTCTTAAAATAGGAGATAATTTTTAACACAAATCATGGTTAGTGGCTTTTAAAATGTTTATTTTTAAAATGTAATGTGGTCTGACTCCCCAAAAACATAATATTTCTAAATGTAAAATATCATAAATATGTTTATATATATGAAATATATTTAAAACCATTTTTGAAAAGAATGATTCTGTGTATTGAAGTATTGAAGATGTTAAGAATTATTGTTATTTTTAGGTGATGGTTACAGTCTTTTTTCTTGGTTTTTCTAAACTATACGAATACCAATGTGAATAAAAAAATTGTTTATACATTTCTGAGAACTTTTTTTTCTTTATCTTGGGCACCCTTATTGACCCCTTTGCAACTTCTCCTCAAACACATACTTGTGCCTACATGATCTAAAACGTCTGAGACCTCATCAATCAAAGTGTTTGTGTACTCAGATGTTTCCTCATCTGTCTTTGTGTTTGGATGCAATCTTTAACGATGAGTGACACGTCTTCTCCACAGCTGTATACATGAGCGAATGGGAGCGGAGCAAACCGAAGCCCCTGCAGCCTGCGGAGGAAGAGTCCTCGGAAGCTGCACCAGCAGAACCTAAAGTACCGGAAGAGGAAAAAGCAGGGGAGACAAGCGAAGAGACGTCAAGCCACCAACCTCCTGCTTCGGCCGGTGTGACCTACGAGCTGTGCGCAGGGTTAGTGGACAAACCCAACCTCTCTCTGGAAGAGATTGCCAGGCAGGAAGTGCTGGAAGAGTGTGGCTATGATGTGCCAGTCGCCAAACTGAGGAAGATCACGTCATACAGGTGAGAACCCTTCATAAATAAGTCACATCTCTGATCTTATGGTAAGTTCATAGGTGCAAATCACACAGAGTTAGTTAGCAATCACTCCAAAGCATTTACTTATCGGCCCATGTGATGCGAAGTCAAAATCTATTGGCATGATGTAGCTAGCTAGCAACGTTGTGTTAATAAATGTCATCAAATTTCAGTCGGTTTGTGGGTAGAGGTTATTTCTTGCAAATGGTGTCGGATGTAATGTATTTTGGTGATGTCAGTGAGTATAAAATGCTGAAAGCTGCTGCTTTTTCTAATAATGGATGTGGGAAAATTGTTCTGGAAATTTAGCAGCTTTCAAGTGTGAAAGTGGCTAATAATAACGCAAGCAGTCTCATCAGTGATACACTGATAATGAAACAAGTCATGAGGTTTATGCAGGCTTATTTATTTTCTTTATTAGATGTCTCTCTGGTATCTAATACTTGATTCTGATTGGTCAATCACAGCTTTCTGCAGTCAGATAAAATTACCCAGATATAAATGCATCATTCATTCATTCAGTCATTATCACAAAATAGACCCCTTCAGGATTATATGATTATATATTTATCCTTTACACGCAGTATATTAAGAAGAAACTATTTATGTACTATTATACTACTATTACTATCAGTATGATTTTTTGTTTTTGAAAGAAATTTAAAAAAAAATTCAGCTAGGAGGCATTAAAGGCACAATATGTAATTTTTGCCACTATGGACACGCTCAGTGTCACTAGTTAAAATTGCTTATTTCTCTGGATTTAAACATTCTTCGAAACATTTAGGATAATGTAAGTACACAAGTCAGCAAAATATATAACACTGTTCTAGTGGTTTTTGGATATTTTAATAAAAAAATCTTACATATTCTGCCTTTAATTTTGATCAGTCAGAAAGTGATAGTAAATATATTTATAATATAATTACAACTGTTTATAGTTACAAAAAAATCTATTTCAAATAAATGCTGTTCTTTTGAATTTTCTGTTCATCAAAGATTCAACAATTATTTAAAAAAAATGTTTCTTGAGCAGCAAATCAGCATAGAATGATTTCTGAAGGATCATGTGACACTGAAGACTGGAGTAATGTCTGCTGAAAATTCAGCTTTGTCATGAGAGGAAATAAAATACTTTTTAAAATGTATTTAAAAAACGTTATTTGAAATTGTAATAATGTTTCACACTATTACTGTTTTTTATTGTATGTTTGATCTAAGCCTTGGTGAGCATAAGAGACTTCTTTCAAAAGCATTAAAAAAAATCGTAATCCCCACACATTTTTGAACAGTAGAGAGTGTGTGTGTGAGAAAGGAATGTATAAATGTCTGGTAATACTGCACTCTGTCATGGCTGACATACTTTTTTTTGTTATCTCAACTGATTTTTCTCTCCCTATTTAATATTTAACCTTCATCTCCATCATTACCAGCCCTAAACCCCCAGAGTAAAGAAACTCAGATAAAGTATCCAGGGGTTAAATGGGTCCCAATCTCATGTGTAAAAGTAGAAGAAACAGTGCTGCATTATGCTCTTATCTTCATTGACGAGACCGTCGTAAACCTCTGCCGCCTCACACCTGCCAGAGTCACACACCTGTGTGTGTGTGTGTGTGTGTGTGTGTGTGTGTGTGGGCCTGCAACATCTGCCTGGTGCTGTTTATTGTGACCTGTGCCACAGCCATCTCTGATTAGCTTAAATACCACATGGAGTCACAAAGGATCCTCCTCCCAAATGCACAGTGGCACACACAGACACGGTCAGACGCACCTTGTTTTCTACAAAACAAAACCGGAAATCGAGGGGTTATGACGTCATTGGCAGGCGACACAATGACACTATGGACACGCTCAGTGTCACTAGTTAAAATTGCTTATTTCTCTGGATTTAAACATTCTTCGAAACATTTAGGATAATGTAAGTACACAAGTCAGCAAAATATATAACACTGTTCTAGTGGTTTTTGGATATTTTAATAAAAAAATCTTACATATTCTGCCTTTAATTTTGATCAGTCAGAAAGTGATAGTAAATATATTTATAATATAATTACAACTGTTTATAGTTACAAAAAAATCTATTTCAAATAAATGCTGTTCTTTTGAATTTTCTGTTCATCAAAGATTCAACAATTATTTAAAAAAAATGTTTCTTGAGCAGCAAATCAGCATAGAATGATTTCTGAAGGATCATGTGACACTGAAGACTGGAGTAATGATGCTGAAAATTCAGCTTTGTCATGAGAGGAAATAAAATACTTTTTAAAATGTATTTAAAAAACGTTATTTGAAATTGTAATAATGTTTCACACTATTACTGTTTTTTATTGTATGTTTGATCTAAGCCTTGGTGAGCATAAGAGACTTCTTTCAAAAGCATTAAAAAAAATCGTAATCCCCACACATTTTTGAACAGTAGAGAGTGTGTGTGTGAGAAAGGAATGTATAAATGTCTGGTAATACTGCACTCTGTCATGGCTGACATACTTTTTTTTGTTATCTCAACTGATTTTTCTCTCCCTATTTAATATTTAACCTTCATCTCCATCATTACCAGCCCTAAACCCCCAGAGTAAAGAAACTCAGATAAAGTATCCAGGGGTTAAATGGGTCCCAATCTCATGTGTAAAAGTAGAAGAAACAGTGCTGCATTATGCTCTTATCTTCATTGACGAGACCGTCGTAAACCTCTGCCGCCTCACACCTGCCAGAGTCACACACCTGTGTGTGTGTGTGTGTGTGTGTGTGTGTGTGTGTGGGCCTGCAACATCTGCCTGGTGCTGTTTATTGTGACCTGTGCCACAGCCATCTCTGATTAGCTTAAATACCACATGGAGTCACAAAGGATCCTCCTCCCAAATGCACAGTGGCACACACAGACACGGTCAGACGCACCTGCCAACTGCACCATCCTAAACACCTGTGGACGTCACACTGCACCTGCTGCTTTTATGGGCTGAGTAGGGACATAAAGGAATGACCTTCTTCTGCTTGATTGTGTTAAAAAGTGTGAAATTGATTGTGTGAAATTGTCTTTTTTTCCCCCTCCTTTTCCACTTTTAGTTATTAGAAGCAAGAGGGAACAGGAAATGTTGTGGAGAAGAGGATGAGGAAATGACACATTGTCCATATGGGTATTTACACTAACCACTGGACCACAGCACCAACCAGATTGCTTTATAAATATGTCAGCTTGGTTAAAGCAGCCAAAATGAACTTTCTCTCTCTCTCTCTCTCTTTCTGTCATTGTTTATCACTACAATTCTTAACCTCACAGTCTCTTATAGTCACCAAGGCTGCATTTTTTTTTTGTCAAAAATGTTGAACACCGTAATATTGTGAAATATTATTACATTTTAAAATAACTTTTCTATTTTAAAGGGGCCATATGATGTTGCTAAAAATAACATTATTTTGTGTATTTGGTGTAATTAAATGTGTTTATGCGGTTTAAAGTTAAAAAAACACATTATTTTCCACATACTGTTGATTATTGTTTCTCCTCTATGCTCCGCCTTTCTGAAACACGTCGATGTTTACAAAGCTCATCGGTCTGAAAAGC